>NC_142527.1:28431960-28526960 GCF_964205215.1 Stylophora pistillata | reverse complement strand
CCAAAATGTACTGCGTAATCCACTGGATAGTGATTTATCCACTACCTAGCATCATCCGACCTTTGAACAACCAGGACCTGGTTCCTAGACCAGTGGTACGCCACATAGTGTTAGCAAAGTGTTCAAAGTTTGTTCCAACCTCACCAAAGTCTTGAATTGAGGAGGAGCTGGTGATCAAGAAGTGTGTATGAATAGAGGCTGTTTTTAGGGTTGAGTTTTCTTACAAGTACTGGTGTGTGTCTGGCGCAGTGGCCTCATAGTTAGTGCGCTCTAATCTGGATCAAGTAGTCCAGGTTTGAGCCCTGGCCAGGGACATTGTGTTGTGTTCTTGGGAAAAACACTACTCTCACAGTGCCTCTCTTCACCCAGGGGAATAAACGGGTAGTGGTGAGTTTAATGCTGGGGGTTAACCCTGCGATGGACTAGCATTCCATCCAGGAGAGAGTAGAAATACTCCCATTTGCTTCATGCAACCGAAATTGGAGTTAAGCGTTGGTCCAATGGGCCACTTGGCTTGTAAGCAGGCTTTATCTACTTACAGGTAATGTGAAAGTTGTCTTTTTCAGGGACAATTTTGAAGTTACAAAATCAAATGGTTAAAGAATCCTAAAGCTACAATGTTTTTATCACTTTAAATAGTGGATTAGGGGCTTCTAAGAAATGGCTTTTGTAAATGTCATCTTCATTATTTTTACTGAAACCTCTCAGCTAGGTTTGTTGGAAGTTTGTGTGTTGGTTGAAATAAACAAATGAATAAAGGCTGATAGTTTCGAAAGAAACTGTTAGGGGCTGCGTCGGTGGGAGTAACGAAATAATTTGGATATATCAACAAAGTTGAAATGGTTGAAATAAACAAAATTGTGCTTTTTTTTCAAAATAATCAGGATGGAGTAGGAAGAGACCATTAACAAAGGAAGTAAGTTTGAATCCAATTTTGTTATGATTATTTATTTTTTAACTGCATTGCTACCCTATAAATACAAGTGCTGCACAATATTGTACTTAGCATTTCTAAAGAAAACATAAATATTAGCTCACTAGCTTGAGAGGAGTAGTCTTAAGTCACTTTCTTTGGGATAAATTTTCTTATTGTCCTTGTTTAGAATTATGATACAAGTCAGGAAAACTGGGTGGCATACATGAAATGAAAGCATTACAAGCTTTATACTCTACACTACTCAATTGTACACTTGGGCGAAGCCAGACACTTAAAGAATGAAATGTCTAATGCCCATTAAGGACACAATGCACTGACTCTGGGCTTCAATTTGGATCTTCCACCAGTATCCCATGAAGCTGATTACTGGGCCAAGGGGTCTCCATTGTAAATGATATTTTGTTGTATGACCTGTATTTCCAGCAGTGTGCACAATGAAAGCTAACTTGTATAGGGACAGATGGGTCCAAGCCAATCTGTATTTTCCAAGTGCGCAAATTCAAATTCTGAATTTGAACTTGAAATAATATGGATGCCATCTAGGTTCAAACGTGATCTCAAAACTTAAGACTCAGTGGTCACATGATAAAATGCTTATTGACTGGGCTTGTTTGGGAGGAAAGGTAAATATTTAGCTCTCAGTCATCATGCATGGCCTTCACTGGGTGGGGTTCATGACCCTGAGCCAAACATCTTTTTTGTTCAGTTTCTCCCCTCATAACTCAGTCAATAAGTACATACAATAGGAAGACAATAGCTACTTGCTCTATTCTCATTGCTCATGTTTAGTCACATATTTTATTTACTGTTAGGTTCTTTCTCAGATGGTCTATAATACACCCTCAATATCAAAGGGATCTAGGAATTTTTTTCGAAAGCTACAAGATAATGGTAATTTCATGTATATCACTATCAACATTTAAATTCTCACTTGCTATGCGTAACAGATATTGTCCTTGAATTCTTGTTTATGATTTATGCATAGTGATATTTCTTGACTTTTATCTATGGAATTTGAGATGATGATTTGTTTGATATCTTTGCTCACCAGGAGTCATCACCTTCTCTGAATATTTGTTCCTTCTTACCATTTTAACAAGTATGTTTTTGCAACTCTGTTCCTACATTGTACAAGTACATTAGATTTGTGACTTGACATGGTTGGTTTTGTTACAATTATGTAACTATACACCAGTACATGTATATGTTGTAGTTCAATTTTATACTTGGTTCAAATTTTATTTTCCTTTGTTCTCAGTCATGTTAAATGTATGATAATGAGTTTGAAACGTCAAAGGAAAATAAAATTTGAACCAAGGATAAAATTAAACTACAACATATGCATGGTGCAACTGTGCAGGCAAGGGTGTCACTGGCATTCTTGCCACATTTGACATCTCTCATGATCTATCACTATTCAGACCTACAGCAATGTGATCGCTATTTGTCATATGTGATAAAAAAGCAATATGTTGTCTATGGTATTGTCATCGTGCCCCTGTCTTCCATTTTTTGATACCCTGAATTATACACACATTTTGATTGGTTTTTACATTTTTGCACTTTTTTTACATTTTTACACATTTTGATTGGTTTGTAGCTGTAATTTATAATTAATTATAAATCTAGGAAAGAATTAGCGTAAATTTTCTAACAAATTTCTTTTCCAGAATCTCAAAGAGGATTGGAAATTGCTTTCAAAATGTTGGATAAAGATGGCAATGGTCGACTTTGTATGGAAGAATATTTTGTGGTGAGTTAATACAGATAATGAAAGTTTACACAAAAAGCTTGTATCGCTTCAGTGAGTGACTAATGGTTGATTTACCAATCCATCTATTCATTTCTCTGCTTCTTCGTGTTTCATCAGCTTGAGAAGATGATTAATAAAAAGTCTTCTGCAAAGTCAATGGTAAGGAAAAAAATTTTGATTTGAATAATAATGATAAAAAAATTAGTTATATTCGGATGTTAAGATTAAGTGATTAAGTTAATTACTAAATAATACTTTTTGCTTTTATAAATTTTTTTATGCTCAGGCAATACGTGAAAATGAAAAGGAAAATCATGGCTGTCCTGAGAAAACCACACTAACCATGCATCTGTTTGGCTCCAAAGGAACTGGCCAACTTACCTTCACGCAATTCTCCAAGTAAGTTGTTCGGTGCTTGCTTTAGAGAAGTCGTCAATGTACATATTTATCACATCGCTCGCAGCGCCCGTGGACAAGATGAAGCGAATCCTGTGTTCTGATTGGCCAACCGAGTGGGCAAGATGGGCCTATCTTGCCTGCTCGAGATTGCCCGCATTGAACCCGCGCATAAAAAAAATTGAATTAGAACTACGTTCACATTTCTTGGACAATTTCGGCGATGGAAACGCAAAAGCGGCAGAAGATAGTCAAAACAAAGAAAACAGAAACGACTCTCGTGAGTTTGTTGCACTACAAACACAGTTGACTTTATTTCCTGGGTCTCGAAGTAAACAAGTCATTCTTAATTCTTAATGAAGCAAAATCTTTTTGCAGTATTATAAATCCTCTATTAACCAAGCTTGTTCGGTCAAGATGGCTGGATATTAGCCTCGTTCTTTTTTTTGCATTTTTATTGACCTAGACTTCGTCTCGCATCCATAAAATGTAAAAAAAAAAAGAACTCGGTTAATAACCAGCCATCTTGACCTCACGCTTGGGTAAGATGTTGTACTGATACAAAATGACAACTATTTCTCAACTATCATCGCTGGAATTTATTTTTTCCCCTAGGTTTATGCAAGATGTTCAGCTAGAAGTCCTTGAAATGGAAATATCCTTTAGTAATACATGGACTTAGAATAACGCTTGTAAAAAACAGAATGTATTTTCACGATTTGTAGTTACAAAATCTACGAGAATATTTTAAATTTCTTTTGAGCATTTAACGTCAAATATTACAAAATAAAAATCAATGTGGGATGGTTTATTATACGATACCTGAACAAAAATGAGGACGACAAAATATGGCGAAGATCTTTCACGAGCATGACTATGGCGTCCCGTGTGGAGGTACATTGTACATGTATATGTAAGGTAGCATTAGTCGTTTTTGGTCGTTGATTGAAATTAGATGTCAAACTTCGGTGATTTGAACATTCTGGCTCCTCCGCGAAGACCTACATCTTAGACCTTTGGATATTGAGATCCACTGCTCTACAAACTGCTGCAAAGCACATAGGTTCTTTTGTGACAAGCAAAGTGTTAGGATGAACAAGGTCGTAAACGCCCTGTTTTGCGCAAGAAAAATAAAATGTTTAATTCACTTGTCGAAAGACTGATGAAATGTAGAATAGGCGTATTTCCAAGGAAAAAACCGTTAATAAAATGAATTCCATAACTGTGTTTACTTTATGGAATATTCGAGAGGAATGCCAACCATACCAGAGGACAATTTTGCTCGCTTGCTGCTGAGAAATACTTCGCTAGAAGAAGAAGAAATAGAAAAGTACTTGAACAGACTTGGAAAGAGACTGTCTCAGCGAAAGGTACGATCTCTTTTGGTTACCTCAGTAACTTTTAGTGGTATCTTAATCAATTCGATTACTTCAATTAAACCAATGCAGTGTCATTGAATTAGCATCTGTCCTTTTGGCTCGTCAAGCAACACGCTCGTCACGTAACGCACGGATCACGTAACTCGCATGTTGTGTAACGAACCCGAATGGCTGCTGCACGTAGTAGACTCCTAGGACTTTTTACACGATTGAGAATCAGTGCTATGCAGACCATTGCCGCGTCAAATGCCTCTCTACATCATATAGGAGTCTTTTTTGCCACGAAATGATTTAGAATACCTCTGTCGTAAAGGTTAGGTTCTTTCCGTGATTGGATGTGAATATCTTAAAAAAAAAAGTATTGGACCGTTGAAACCTTGTTTCTTGAAGGGAATTACTCTCGAGCAGTTCCTGAGGTTCGGAATGTTTCTTAACAATCTGGAAGATTTCTCATTGGCCATGAGAATCTACTCTATTGCTGGGCAGGCCGTCGCACAAGGTATGGTAACGAGCATCTTTTCTCCGAGTTTTATTTCTTATTGTAAGTTTATTTCGATTTGAGGAGAAACGGGCCAGAAAAACTCGTTCGACTTTTACAAGTCGAAGTTTACTTACGGGAAATATGATGAACTTGGTGGTATAAGTTTACAGAAGTTTTTTTTTGATTGTCTTAACCCATTACACCTCAGATCTGATCACTAATTCTCCCATCTAGCTGCTCTGTAGTTCGTTTTAAAGACGTTACGAGTATATCGTAATGCAGCAAAATGCTACCCTCTCGGTGGGTAGCCAGTTTTTCTATTGTCAACCCCAGTCTCCTGGAGAATGAAATGATAAATGATATCGTGAGGAGAAGTAATATGTTGATCACATCTGGGAGGTGAAAGTTTCGGATGAGAATGCGTGAAAACGAAATTAAAAAAGACGATTTTTTCCCTCGATTATTAGATATAGTAGACGTAACGTTCTCGGCTCTTTTAAAAAAATATCGAACTTTCCTCAGCGATTTCTTTGTTTAGTCTCCTTTTCTTTTCACTGAGATGAAACAACCAGCTGCGCAACGAAGCGACTAAGGAATCAGTCATCATTTATAAACTGCGAGGGGAGTTGGGTTTTTTTTTGGGGGGGGGGGGATCACGTGGTTTTTGGGGGAATGGATCAACATGTTATAGAGGGGGGACTGACTGCCAATTAACTGCCAATGAGGGAGGGGGGGGGGCATTAGAAATTTACAGAGCTTTATGAGGGGAATCAGGTAAATTTCATAGTGACACAACCAAAATTACCCTATCCCCCGTGATTGATATTGACTGTTCCCTCAGCGATATCGCTTTACGGATGAAAATTTATCTTGTTAACTTTTGAAGAGGGGCAGCTGATTGTTCGTTTGAATTTTCCATTTTAAGAGTTAACGTATAAAATGAAATGATATTCGACTTGTATTAGATTATTTTATTACCTTCTAACAAAAGACTTAAGCAGTTTCCTGTTCGTGGTGGTGTATGCATTTTCCTCATATTCAACCGAGTTCTCTGAATTGATAATGAGATTGACATTCTGCGGCATGAAACGCTTTTTTTCATTACCTCCTTTTTCATTAACTCCTTTTGCATGCCTTAATAGTAGCCTGTTAATTCAGAAATTTCTAAATAGGAAAATCGCCGAACGGAATAAAGTTGGAAGGTCGGTCGGTTACTATTTACTGATGTCTTTGTTTCCGTTACAATTTACACACACACAAAAAAAAAACACTGTTAAATCTAAGATTTTTTCTAAGGTTTTAGTTGTCAGTGAAAGAGCTGCAATTCTTTTTTTTTTCTTCCTCGTATATATCTGTTTTTTTAATAAGAATTTTTTATTCGCCTGACCCCCCCCCCCCCCCTCGTGTTTGGCGGAACCGATTTTTCTTTCATATTACGCACTAGCCTGTGCCACGAGCCTGACACAGGCTAACCTTAGAATTAAGAGATGTGCAAAAATATCGTAAGCAAAGGAAAAGAAAAAAAAAAGATAAACTTTTAAGTTTTAATGTGTTTTCCTGGGTTGGTTTATTAGATCGGCGATTGGTATTACTTGATAGCTACATTAACCAGAAATAACCAAATTTGAATATCCTTGTAGTATCTTCCCAAGAAAGTTGAATTTTGTAGCGTAAAATTCTTCCGTAAAGGCGCTATTCATGACGCTTTTGTACGACGGGATTAATGCAAAACTGCCCTAACAGATCGATCGATAACTAAGGTTAAGGACCTATCATAATGCTGGATTTTTCGTTACAACTTTTGCCTCGAACTTGATCGTTATAAACTAAATGATTGATTTGAAGAGTAAAAGAGAGGCCAAGTGGAGTGACTTCGTTATTTGTTCGCCAGAAACATAGAACTCGTAAGAATTCTGCTCTGAAAGCTCTATTAATGACGCCATATATGACGGGGTTGATAGAACAACTGCCAAAGCCGAGATATATGTATAACATGAAAACCTGTCGTGGAATGGCAGATAAAAAAACAGATAACTTTATCGTAGTGTACGATAAATGTAGCCCATTGAGCCATCGATGAAAGCCCCGCACCAAAAGCAGCGAAAAGTGTTATGGCAACCACAGAAATGCAGGTTGATTTGATTTTAAAACGCTGGCGATAAAGATTAGGTTTCACCACGCGAAAATATCGGTTGACAGCCGTTGCACTCATAAGGAGCAAAGAAAATAGCGCACAGAAGAAACAAAAGAATCCTTGGAAATGACAAACAGCACTGCTGAATGGCCACTGTCCTGTTACGAGAAGAACGACGGACATGGGCATACACAGGACTGCCATGAGAGCATCAGATATAGCCAGCGTCACTACATAGATGTTTGGTATGGTGCGAAGTCGTTGGTTACGGTAGACAGCCCAGCAGACCAGCATGTTACCAGTGGAGGCCAGAATGTTAATACACATCATAAGAGCGCTTTCGAAGACAACCAGACTAATAGAGCGTTGTTGCAGCTCTTGAGAAAGATTCGCTTGTCCTTCCGTTGCCATCTTTTCAAGAAAATTAGAACAATCTAGCAGTCGTTTAACGTGATTGTTGCGAGCATCCTACGAGCGATGATTTACTTCGTGTCGACTTTTCAATTTTACATTTGTTACTTGTGAAGAATTCCTCGTAGTTGAGGAGTATCAGAGTGTTGTTTCTGAGGGATTAAACCGTCATGACCACAGCGTTTAATGTGTGGACATTCGAGGATAAAATGCCAGCACCGTTTATCTGCGAAGATGAAGGTGCGAGTTTGTGCCATTAATTTCCATTGTCAGCTTAATGGAGTAAATGAATTGTTATTCAACTCTTAAATTGTTTATGGAATCTTTCACCGAAGATTTTTAAAAGTCGTGAAACAAATCATTTGAGAGCAAAGTAAAGTACAACTACATCCATGTCTTCTAAGTCTAAACGACTGAAAATAGCCACAAATTTCGCAGGCATAGTCGTTTATCGAACAGGTAAGAACTTTTCTCCCTAAAACGACAGCTGCCGTATAATTTCTTTCATTTTATTAGTTTTAGTTTCTATTTTTTTTTGTTCACAAGTCACAGTGTATAGAAATACAAGAAAAACATCGACTTAACGTTATAAACTCAAAGTAATCCTACAGTGGTACAAGTACATGCAAACAAACCACAACTACATTGAAAAGACTTGAAAGACAATCCATTAGGGGCAGACCAACTAGTAGAAGAATTGTCCCCGTAAACATTAAATGAAAAATTACATGTCTGGAAAATGATACTGAACAATGGTTAACTGCTAATGCGTAGATTAACATTTGGAAAGTACTTGGGGATAGATGTCTACACTACACACTCTAGGATGTTATTGAAAGGTTACGTATTTCAATCTAGTTTGTTGTCAACAATCCCCTCTCTCAAAAAAACATCATCAACAAAAACACCAGCAGCAGCAGCAGCAAATAGAAATGAGTTTAAGTAATTATTGATCCACTCAAATGTAAGTAACGGTTGACTGGCACAAAACTCTACTTCTCGCAGCATTTACGTCAGTGTAGTAAATGACATTTTTCATGACACGTTGTAGTCAATATAATATCTTGAAAAGTTTCTTACAATGTAATAGCTGCGAAATAGGGACCAGAAAATTTCTAGTTTTAAGCAAGCTTAATTTACGGGACAAAACAGGCTCTGCTCGGATCATAACAGTGAATACTAAGTGTTTCTATTTGGAAAATAGTGAGTTTAGATTAACTATAGCTGGAAGCGCCGAGACTATTTAAAATGTAGATGACATTATGTAATTCAGTGACCCCTTAAATTTTTTGTTACAAGTCTACACACTAGATTTGGCTCCTTGCCAAACTTGGTCTTATTTCAAGCAAACTGATCTCAATTAGTGGCATGCTAGATGATAACTGTGAAACGAGGAAAGGAAAACGAGTATACTTTCCAAGATTAGATACATTAGGTTTACAGTACCGCATTTCCTTAAGCTAAATAGATAAGGGTAAATGATATAATAAAAAAGGAAAAAAAATAAACAGAAAGCAAAGATTCAATGAGCCATTCGGGCAATATAAAGCAATTATAAATCAATCACTCCAACAGAAACATCAAAATATCCTCCTGGTCAGGTATAACCCGTGTGGGCATTTGATTTCTTTGATGTTCCCGTGGGTGGCTGACGTCATTGTATGATATCAGTGCTGTAGTGGTGTTGACTGATCGGCATCAAGCGCCTCGATTTCGTGTTCTGTTTGTACGACCTTATTTGAAAAAGCGATCGAAACTTTAGAGGATTTTAAAATGAAATTGCGTACCTGGGAATCAAAAGCCAGGGCAAAAGAAATGATCACCTTGACAAATGTAATACTTGAGGGGGGCATTGGAATTGTCGGTTTTTACGGTTTGGGCTATTTTTTTTTTTTTTTTCTTTTTGAGCGGTTTGTTGGTTTGTTTGAAAAAAAAAAAAAAAAAAAAAATCATCGGTTTTGCTTTTCATTGCGGTTTGCGGATTTTCCGTTTTTTGGCATTTGGTTTTCGGTTTCTCGTCAAAAATACTAACAGGTTTTCGGATTTGGTTTCCGATGTGGTTTTCGGTTCTTCCTATTTAGATTTCGGTTTCTCTTCGATATGCGCCTTCGCTGATCGTGATGCGAGTGGAGCCAGGCGTTGAAATACGTGAGGGAGGGGCTTCGAATTTAGGATTCAGTTATTCTGTACTAAGTGGTTTTGTTTAGGTTTATCAGGAAATCTCTTTTCGTCGGTTCTAAGATAATGCTTTATTGCAATGTCTGTTAGGTTCCTGGAAACGCGAGTTTGCACACCTTTTCGTATATTGTGCCAAACAAATTAACAAATTGCAATCGGTATAAATAAAATGTTTTTATTGTTTTTTAAAGTGATTTGAGAGTGTTCGGTAATTTTAATGTGGGTGAGAGTGTTCGGTGATTTCTGAAATCTTGGTCGGTATTTCTTTGAGATATGGAAGATCGTTTCTTACAAATTTCGTCTTTGAAGAGACTTTTATTTAGTGTCGCACAAGGAATACCAAACAAATGAAATACATATATATATATATATATATATAGAGAGAAATGTTCAGATTCAAGCGAAAAACGTCGTATTTTTTTGGAGAGGACTCTTTCCTGCTTTATAATAACGGATATGGTTTTCGATCGTCCAAAGTTGAAGTGACTTTGCTATGAAAATGAGTAACTTTCATTTTCCGTCATGTTATATTATCGCTTTCTGATGCGCCTCACTTCTCAAAGAGCTTCAATAATCGTGTGTTAAAAGTACGCGAAAGTAATCCCTTTTTGTCATTTACAAGATCATTTCATTCGAATTGTCTTCTCCTCAGCACTTTACTCTGACAATGTGTTTTCTAAGCATGCAACATCTCTTTGCACAGATTTCAGCCGGAGTTTGTTTGAATTCTAAAGAATTCCTTTAAAATTTTATACGCATGATGCTAAAGTGGTAATGGTTTAGCACCCGCTCATGGTGAAAACGTACAACTTTTTTTAAGTGAAAGTATCGCTCATTGTTCAATACAGCTCATAAAGAAGATCATTAAGTTCCTTAATTTCCTACCGTTCCCATTAAAGTAATATACCTAAACGCGCAAACGAATTGATAAAGTTACAGGAAATAAAAGGGCTCTACACCATATTTATTTAATTTTTATTTGAATCGAACTAAAGAAAGCGTTTCTGATGCATAATGTCAAAGGTGTCAAGACGCTTCCAGGACCAAATGATGGGTGAAGGTTTAAAACGACCGTGTTTGGCCATTTAGTGTGAATGGCTTTTAAAAAAGGAAACGTGTGCATGTCTCTCAATTTTTTTTGCGCCTCAGACTTTTACCTCTTTTCCGAAATAAATAAATAAATAATAAATAATCAGTTTATTTAACCCTTTGGTAGTGTTAAACACTAAATTACAAGGGAGACAATAAAATTCACTCGATTCTACGCAGAACACAATACACTTGGCATAACAAGAAAAAAAACAACGAAGCGGAATTGAGAACAGGAAACTGTTTCGAACAAAGCTTGTTTTTCGCTTTTTCACCCAGTTGGATCTCTTAAGGCTATTTCTTGACTTGAAGGCATTGAAGGAAAATTTATTTCTTAATTTGAATCGTGTACAATGTTTTGAGACGCTTGCAACGAAATCAACGTTACATTTGTATGCATTTAGTTTCACTTGGTAATTTTTTCTACGTCTAACTTCACAAGGAAATTATTTCAATTTCGTCATACACACACGAAGAAAAAAAAAACACGGAAATCCTTCCTTCAGAGTAATTCGCTTCTCCTAAGGGCATTGCTCCACATGAATCTAAGCTCTAACATGTTTAAATGTTGGCGTTAATTAAAGTTCAGGATATTGTATTTCCATAATAAACATTTACCCAGCAAATTGATTCCTTGATACGCTTACAATTCAAATTTATCGGGTGCATGACATGAAATATAGAAGTGAACGTTTCCACTAAATAAAGTAACGAGAATTTGGTATCCTTGAACGAAAATATGGATTTATGAAATTACATAAAAAGCAATTAAAATAAGTGCACGTCGTTTATTAACTCTTTTTGTGTTTTTTGGTCTAAATATGAATTTTGTTTACATGAATGGCTTTCACTCACTCTGAATTACTTCTTTTGTTTTATCGTATTTTCGTGAAGAGTATGTTTAAGGTCGCCGGTGGGAAAATTTCGATTTTCCTCTTTGTGCCGCACATGCCATTTTTTCACTGCGAAGCGGACAGGGCAGTAACAGTGAAGGCCGCACCAAGTTGAATTACCTCGTCCTTTCTTTTCCAGAAAGTTAAGACTTGCAGGAATTCTGCTCTAAACGCTCTATTCATGACGCCATATATGACGGGATTAATGGAACAACTGCCGAAGCCGAGATATATGTACAACATGAAAACCTCTCGTGGGATGGCGAGTTTGTGTGCTGAGAAAGAATCGACCATGTCAATAATAGCTATGGGTCCCCAACAAAGAATGAAGCCCAGTACAGTTGCGAATAATGCTTTTGTTATTCTCACCTCTTCCACATTCAATCGAAGGGTCACCCCTTTTCTTGTATTGTTCATCTCCTCATTGTGATGTTTGATGGTTTTAAAAATCTTGTAATATGCGAAGGTGATGATTCCAATAGGAACAGAGATGTAGATAACATCCAAATACGCCATGTAGGCCATGTCCAGCTGCGGCGTATCAAAGTCCATAAAACAGATAACTTTACCGTAGTGCACGATAAATGTGGCCCATTGAGCCAACGATGAAAGCCCCGCACCAAAAGCAGCGAAAAGTGTTATGGCAACCACAGAAATACAGGTTGATTTGACTTTAAAACGCTGGCGATAAAGATTAGGTTTCACCACGCGAAAATATCGGTTGACAGCTGTTGCAGTCATAAGCAGCAAAGAAAATAGTGCACAGAAGAAACAAAAGAATCCTTGGAAATGACAAACAGCACTGCTGAATGGCCACTGTCCTGTTACGAGAAGAACGACGGACATGGGCATACACAGGACTGCCATGAGAGCATCAGATATAGCCAGCGTCACTACATAGATGTTTGGTATGGTGCGAAGTCGTTGGTTACGGTAGACAGCCCAGCAGACCAGCATGTTACCAGTGAAGGCCAGAATGTTGATACACATCATAAGAGCACTTTCGAAGACAACCAAACCAAGTGAGCGTTGTTGCAGTTCTTCGGAAAGAATTGTTTGGCCTTCATTCGCCATTGAGAACGGAGTCAACAAAATTTGTCTCAGTCAACGAAGTAACCTGAATCTTTTAGCACCGAAAACCACGTTCAATGTGCAATCAGTTGACGTAATTTAGTTTCTCTTTAAGATATTTGGGTATACAGTACTGATGGCCAATTGCGATGTAACGCGGGCAATTCCTTAAGTGGTGTGTTATCTGTCCTTGTAAGGAAATGAAAATAAGACTATACTGATTACAATTTTGCATGATTTCAGTTTGCATGTTATTTTTTTCCTACAAGCAGCTGCACATCTATTGAAAAAAAGAAACGTAATTCGATTGTTGATTAACAAACAGGTGATCACTTTTAAAGCAAGTGGGGACTTATGGAAACTGATAACAACTGAGTATACATTGCAAAGGCCGGTTTTTTTTTCTTCTTTAATTTTAGGTAAGCAAACGGTTCATCACTGGGGCTTGATCTTTTAAATGAACCTCGAGGAAGTTCGTGTGCTTCAAATTAGCATTTTGTTTGTTCAAAGAAATACTCGGTAAGCGTGAAGTGGTTTCATGGAAACAATTCTTTTATGTATGAAAAGAAATGTCATGATTAACCCGACTTAGGCGTAAGATTAGCAAACAGCGAAGTGATTCTACCGGAAGAATGAATTGTATTTGTACACTGAAAACTGAACGCGTGGAAATGCTGTTTCAGTATTTTTCGACGAAACCACTTTGGAATTTACGAAAAGCGAAATTTTCATAAGAAATAATTTTTACAACAAAAACAAAAACAGGGACTCTTATTACATTATTTTATAACATAATACTTTGAACAATTGAACAACTAAATCATGTAAATCAACTCTAATAACTTTGATAGATGGGAGAAAAAGTTAGTTTTGTGAGTCGCATTTGAGTAAAACGAGTTGGGTTAAAAACGATTTTTTTTTAAATTAAATTTTCTTCTTTTTTTCTTGATTTTTTTCTTACAGCTACCAATCGATATTGGTGTCATCCCTGGACAAAATTTCTTAAAAGAATCATACATTATGCAATGACAAAGCTTAAATTTGTTTTCAATCTCTTTCGGCACATGAGGCGCTTTCGAAATTGCAGGTTCTAGCAACATACATGATGAGTGTCACGTATTACTTACCACTCTAAGAGGAGAATTGATCAATCTCAGTGGTTTTATTTCTGTTAGGCGGGACGAAGGTTTTCTTGAGCACTTTTTGTAGACGTGCCTTATCACTCTTGTAAATAACTAAAGCATAATTATTCTTTCTCTTCAAAGAGCATGGCCCAAATATCAAATAAATCATCAAAAAAATCTCATGATATCCGATCGAGTTTGTATGTACTTTCGACTGTTTTTCACTCCTTAGATAGCGCCGATCAGCGGCAGTTCGGCCCTTGTGCGCTACCTTTACCTTCTAAGCGTAAACGTAGATTTTTAGATCTGACGTTATACAAAGAAGTCTTCACCCCAATCAATTTGTACATAACATTGACAGCTGTCATAAGGTCCAAATTAAAATTTGGACAATTTGTCGGTCTCCATTATTCATTTTCAAGGCAGCCAGAGTAGATACTTTTTTCCTTCCACACAATCTCTTAATGAACCATGGATATTAAAGGATTATTAAAATATAAGTGAGGTTTTCCTCTTTCTGATTGACCTTATAATTCTTGCGTTGACTATACTCGGCCGGCTCGATGGGTCGCTTCAATTTTTACTCAGTTATCCTCCTAGGTATCGTGGTTTTAATTTTTTTATGCTTCATGACACATTTTCTATCTACCAAAGAGAAGCAAAAGAGAAACTTCACGCATCATTTCGTGGTACACGTAATTATAATTACAGCATCGGAAGTTCTTCAGAACTTTAATATGCTGTTAACAGTGAACAATGACGGTCGTTAGAGAAGATTTGAAACTACCAGCTCAACAAATTTCGTGCATTTTGCAATTAACTGCTTTAAACGCAATTAATCATAACAGATGAAGGCGAGAACGCATGGCTCACACCTTATGTTACATTTTACAGGTGTATCATCGTTAGCCTAGTGATTACAACTTTGAGTTACTTTAATTTATGTTTTGCTTGTTTGCTCACGGTTTGTTTTCTCTTTTGGTTTTGACTGACGAATGTTCAGCGTGATTAAGTCATAAAGGCGAGTAGCCCACAACAAGAGGTGTTTATTGCCGGTTTCTTCAGCACTAATGGGCTGTATACATTTCAACACTCCTCCATTCCATTAGCAGGCAGTGCAGGGGTGATTTTGACGAGTGAGAGCCTAGCTTTTCTTGGTGAAAGATTGAGCGGCCAAATTTGATTTTTCAGCTGCGGAAAGCAGGGGAGAGAAAGAAATTTGTAACAAAAGGAAGGAAAGGAGAGGGGAGAGGGGGGCGGGGAATAAAAATCGTTGTTGTTTGGACTTTTTAAATTGATTATACATTTCATGTTGAACGTTTTTTACTCATTGCTACTCCTTCACTCTCCAGAGGAATTCCAGCGAGCTGTCCGTATCTCAACAGGGCAGACATTGGACCCTTACGTAGTCCACACAGTATTTCAGCTATTCGATAAAGACGGTGAGACTTTTTTAAATGTCCTTCATCCAATCAGTCCAATCCTTTCTTTCCCGTAGTGCCTTGTTATCGCCACGAGCGCTTTCTACGTATACGAACAACTCTTAAGCTATTTCATGCTCTCCAAACAAACTTCCCGCGCGAATTCAACCTCATTATTTGCACACCATCTGAGCATGAACCAAGTGTATGAGGGTCATGTTAATTCTTTAACTCCCAAGATTTAATTCGTGATTCTCCGTACATACATTTCCCTATTTGCCTGTAGCTGTTGTCGTAGTTACCTTTTTCTGTACAGTGTCTTGATATTGTAAGAAGTTTCTCGTAAATCACATGAGCGAATTGAAGGAATGACTAAACCAGGGTATTATATTTCCAGCCCAGTGTATTTTCTAGCCTAGAGCACAACCCACAATAATAATAATAATAATAATAATAATGATGATAATAATAATAATAATAATAATAATAACGAGGCTTGCAATTCTGACATTTGGACGCATGGTGGGAAGGCGGTAGTTCTCAGACCATGAGTTCTTTTCAAGAATAACAGTGTTCGTGGGAGAAATTTAAGTTTGCACCCCACCTCTAGAACTACTCGTCGATATACAAATGAATATTAAAGCGATTTTTGCAGTAATGAACGCTACTTGAGCAGTAGTGAAAATAAGGCCTGGGAAAAAAAAATTCAAGCCTGTACGGGATTTGAACTCATGACCTCTGCGATACCGATGTAGTGCTCTACCAACAGAGCCAACAAGTCAACTGGGAATTGGTCGTTATGCTGGTTGAATAAATGATGGTGAATATATGAAAATCATATGTGTGAACTGCGGGTTAAGTAATGAATATCAAAGCAATTATCATCGAGAAATGTAACCTCTCTTCGCTATTTTTCAGGCGATGGTAAGTTAAGTTACAGCGAGTTCATAGAGTTGATGAAAGATCGCCTCAAACGTGGATTCATGGTAAGCTTTTTTTTTTTCTTGAATACAACTTTAAGAGCTTAGCCTATGGGCCCCAGGCCCTCATTTCAAGTGCGAAGGGACGTGTTCGGCAAGACAGACGATTTGAAGAGAGGTTTGCGTGGGGGCTGGCACTAATAATCAGTGTTCGACCCCTTTGCAGACCACTCGCGGGTTCTTGTTGCTCAAGGTCTCTTACCATCCTTCGGGCGAAGAAACGTTCGTCCCGAAGTGATAATGATAAGGGTGTGGTCGTGCTCACGACTAACGTTAACCTTGACAGAGAAATATCGGGGACTTTAAGCAGTCAGGACGGCAACGCCACGGAAGACGTCGATGAAAAAATGAGTTTCTACTTTTAGTTAGAATTTCGAAAATGGCTGCATGTGTTTACCGTCTCATAGGGCGCCAGACCTCAAACTCAACATAACGCATAAAAGTAGCGTTGATTTCCAAATGTAAATTAAAATAATTTGCCGCCGCGGTTTCCCTTCGCAGACGACGCAAATTTTGGTGATCTCACGTTGTTGTTTTGCCAAGGATGGCTAAGAAATGTACAAAGTTTTAAAACGCACGTGCAGGGCTATTGTTCTGCCGATTAGATCTATTGTTTTTCCACGTTCTCGTTGCCGTAGCTGTCGTGGTTTGCTTAAAGTCCCTAATGTCAAGAGAAAACTCTTCTTGTCATAAAGATAATCTTTGGGCTATCGTGCTGCTGAAGCTTGTATCCGCCCGCTTAGGTGAATTTGAATGTACGGTGATCTTGCTGAACTTTTTCCCCCAATTTCTTCGCTTATCTGCTTTGTCTCAATAACTTTAAATTTCGGACGTAAGGTGGTTACTTTTACATGAATGAACACATCTTATCGGAATAACCTTTAGACGCTAATGCGACTCAAAGATGAATTTCCCAGGGGTATCTATTCTTGTAGATAGTGCGAGATACTTTTTCGGAGGACCTTTCACCTCTTTTAAACAAAGCCTCGAAACAAAATTAACTAGGTCTTACTTTTATGAGGTAAGCTGTCATAAGCCTGCCCTTCTTTTCTGTTAAAAAGGCCCACTCGTCTCTTGGGCTCATTTACAACAATTCCAAGAAGAGAATATAAATATATAACCGAAAACTATGATGACCTAGTGTGATTGTTTTACTGTTGGCGACCGCTTTCAAGGACCATTCCTGTAGGTGAGCCGTGTCTTCATATTCAATACAGCATGATGTACGTATGATGCACGATCCTCGCAGTAGAAAGCGAGGATCGTGCGAGAAAGCGAGATCGTGCTGTTACAATGATAGAAGCGCTATCGTTGTAACAGCATGATGTGTTTCATCTTGACTGCTACTTACAAAGAGAACGTGCGAATATACTGCTTTGATGTGGAAGAACATGAATGCAGACTCATGCCAACAGATAAAGTTTAGCTAAAGATAATCTTCAAATTTGGGATTTAGTGGACGCACTTCCTTCCCCCTCCCCTTTCCGCGAAGAAAAAGAAAATACAAATTCTCGTGCAGAAGCATTTGCCAAGGGCAAAAGTGTAAATAACGTGCCGTTAAGCGAAGGATTCCGTTGACAAAATCCGACCGTTGCACATAACTTCAAATCCAAAACTCGTCAAACTTCTCTAAATTTTGTTGGTTAATTCCAGAATAAATGGTCAATTCACCGGGCGTTTAGTCACTTGAACTGCCTAAACTTGTTGGGAATGATTTGTGAATTGACAAAGGCTTCGAATCAGCGAAACACTGAAGTCTTTCAAATAACTCATTCGTTTACTTGTACTTGTGACCTCAATGAGCTTGAAGGCCCGTTCAAAATGCGCACCATCAAAGTGAGACATATAAAAAAAAAAAAAAAAAAACAAGGTTTAAAAAATGAAACTAGAAGAGCTTTTGTATAAATATTACTATTGGTGGGATTATTTGAAATCCATGTGTCATGTATGTACTGCTCAGTTATTCAAGGCTAACAAAGATAAGTATTCACATAGTACTTATAAAAAAAAGCTGCTCTTCCAATCGTCTTTGTGATTTTATTCAAAATCTTTCCCCAAACTTCCGGTTTTAAATAATTCTCGATTCTTTAGCAGTTTATTTATGTAAAAGAATTCCATCTGAGATGAAGACTTGACCTATAAATATCAAGATTGAGTTCAATCTATTCGAAAAAATAAGTTACCGATACTCTGGGACTTTGCTTTCTGATAACTTATACTACCACAGCACAAATGAAAACAATTCAATGATTCCCTTCCATTGCAAATCACAACTTTATGCCATAAATTGTGCTGAAATTGAAAATAACCTTCTCGACGTTTTTTTAAGTTTATCCAAACGTAATCTTTCTTTCACCTCTGACAAAGTCCCTCTTTGCCCCAGCTTTACCCCTCTGTCTCTGTGATCTGTTTCAGTTTTTGTTTAAGGCGTAAGGCTTTGATACTATACTTCAGTGAACCCAATCAGCTCCCAAGATTTGATGTATCGGTATTTGGTAGTTCTCCCTTTGGGGTGCTATACGTTGGGAGAATTGGGAGTTACATCAAGTTAACACCCTCTATCAGATGAGTTTGTTTATTCCCATCACCTGTTTGTTGCAGAATATATTGAAGTAGTTAGAAAAAGTTACATTTTAGTCGTATGTGGGCGGTAAAGGGTGAATCGCTTGTCAATAGTAGCGGTATTGTAACAGTTTTCAGATGAGTGATTATTTTACACCCTCTTTCTTCCTTACGCTCTTTCTTTACCTTTGCTTAACCCTTTCTTGATTGCCAGTTATTATAAAGCAAGGGCAGGTATTCTTGCAAATGTATTTTCTGAAATAACAAAGCTTATTATTGTTGTTGTGGACCTTGGAAAGTGATGCTAATCCCCCTGTAGCCTACAAAGTAGCAGTAAATCAGCTCTTGCTTGCCCCTTCATCAGGGCATGGGAAAGTTTGAACACTTGAGATTTGGTCTTGTAAGAGGAAATGACCGGCGCCAGAAGAATATACCCCAGTTCAGCAAGCGGCTGAGGTTTCATGGATCCAGGGTGCAATCTGGAGCATTCATGGGGATCCTTTACCGATCTAGTTTACTAGGATTGATGAAAGTGAGCGAATGTTATTAGTGAGTAAGGTGAAGAGAACTGGCCTGGACACGTTGAACTAATCTGTTTGGTGCCTCCCTGGCTCATCTGGTAATTCTAGTAATAGAAACAAAGCTTTCCTTGGGTTATGAAGGCTTTATTTAATCTGATTCTTCCGTTGTGAAACTTGTGCGATCGTCTATTCCCAGAAATTTGATCGGAAATCTGACTAACTTTAGTTGAAATACCAGCACGTTCGTGATTCAAACTTTCTTGTCAAAGATAAAAAGTTGGCTGCAGCTGGAATATCAACCGAAAAAGAGTTGTCGGTGGTTTTTATGCCCAGTTTGGACTCTGCTGTAACTCAGTGTCTGTGCATCTTGCGAAGTCAAGCTTACATTTTTGGTCTTCATTTGCAAGTTTACTCATTCCCAACCATTATAGTTGTCTTTTGAGTTACTGGACCTTCTGCGGTTTTTGTCTACTGTAGTAAATGATTACATATATTTTGACCTGTCCTTTTGAGGTTTTCTCCGTGACTCTGTTCATACTGTTTCGTGATATTGTGGTTTGAGTAAGAGTTTAAGCTCAGCATAGAATATTGCTCCTATAATATTTCCCTCTTAACGTCGACAGATGAGATTTCTTCCGCGAAAGTGGTTCTCAACGAGAAGGAACTTTGCCCCGAGTAGTTTGTTTGTTATGTTTATCCGGAAGTGCCAAAAAAAAACCGGAAAAACTTGAGTCGGTTTATTTTTCTACTCACAGGAAGTACAGTGTGTAATCATGGTCGTTATTAAGCGTTTTATAAATGTTCACACGTAGAAGGAACTTCCTCAGTGTTGTTCAAAGAGCAGCACTCATTTTCCTTGTGCGAGAAATGTCAATAGATCACGAACACACACATGGGTCTAATTATAAACGCGATGGGTTATACCAAATGCGTTTAGTTACACTTGAACTAATTCACGTGATGATAATATTGGTGTGCATCATTCAATGTATTTTGACAAGTCTCTTCAGGCTTAGAGGTTTAGTTTCAAGTGTGAGTTCTTGTGTTGTTAATAAATCTCTTCAGTACTGTATCTATTTAGCATTCTTGACATTGTGTCACAAGTGTTTTTTTTTTGCGTCTTGATTGTAATACTTCAGAACGTTTTCAGTCCTTGACTTCAGTAGTAACTGTGCAGTGATAACTATGCAACTGTTAAATCACCTTTTTTTAAGTTAAATCTCTGTTGCGGTTGGAATTGGAATCTGCTTGGAAGTTTCCCTACCTTTTCAAACTAGTGTAGGTCAAGAGTAATCTTTGTGAAGTTTTAATCTGTGTTGTAATTATTGAACTTATAATTTTTTTCTTCTTCCTCTCGCCTCTTTTTTTTTTTCTCATATATCGCTCCGAAAGAAGTCCTTGTTGTATTTATTGACACTCGTGTCTGTAGTATTATTCTTCATCGAATACTTTGTACCGTCATCGATGTCTCGGAATTTTTTTCATAAACACATTTGTACCCTTGCTGTGAATTTATACAGGTAATCTATTGAAGAGTTACGTATCCAACAGGTACCAAATCGTCTTCTTTTTGACAATTGTGGGGTCAAATGTCAAGACACTTAATACATTAATCTTTCAATGTATCTATTTCAATAACTGATGGTGACGCCTTATTAGCAGTGAGATGAATATGAAGTGTCATGCTCATTTCCTGTCTAGAGATCGTCTTGTGTGGCGTGGGGTTGATTGAAGTATGGTACTAATTTGTGACTAATGACTTTAAGACAAGGTGCGACTGGTTATTCAAAGTGGCATCTTAAAGTGAAATCTTTTATATAAACAGGTCCCGGCGTCAGAGAAGACCGGCTGGCTGGGTTTCAAGCAGTGTATCAAGAAAGAGATGTCCTTGTAGCAAGGTCGGGGATTTGCTGTTATTTATTACAATTCCACCTCCTGGTTTGGCGTAAACTCTGAACCAAACCTAATATTCGCAACGCTCTAGAAATGAACACTGAATTTTCTGTGCACGAATGGAGGAAATCAAAGTAACTTGCCCATAAAATTGAATATCAACTAAAGTTAAAGGTTTTGTTTCAGCTGTATCTAAAAAGTATTGATTATTCTATCGAGAAGAAATGGGTTTGCATTCAACGAAAACCGAATGTACACCCCAAATATTTGCGCGACAGTTTTAAAGGTTTCAAAACTTTTAATGTTTATTTAACTGTAATTTTTTCGTGTTCGGCTCCTAGAGCCTCACAAGAAATTGGATGAAAATGGACACCATTGCCTTCTTTCGGATTAAATTCCCGAAAAGATTCGAGCCCTGCTACAATGTTTGTGACAACGAAGTTCAATTACCTTGTTCATTTAATTAATAGTTTTCATTGAAGATGATAGACCTCCATCACCACTCATGAAGGAGTGTTGACAAGTCTATCACGATGTACACCGCTAACAGGTACATCTGATGACATCTGCGTCCAGAAAAACGTTATCGTACCTCTCCGGAAACGACCATTAATTAATGATTAGCGGCCATTAGTGTCGAGTGTGGCATGATAATGAACACGCTATGGCTATTAATGCATTATGCAGTGGAATTACAAGGTGTCTTGCTCTCGTGGATGAGGGCAGCATTTGAAGTGACAATGATTTATTGTTCCTGCAGAGTGGAGTCTAGATTGCGTGTAGTCGTGGTCTCATTTGCGGTTTACCCAAGGAAAGTAGTGTTTTTACGAGGTGATCGGTAAAACAGGATAATGCAAGGGGCGGCAGTAGACAAACATTCTTACTGACAAGTCTCAAGTTCTTATCTCAATTTACAGTGGGTTTTAGATTGTTCTAGATGACGTCATGAGGTTAAGTGCGTCCTAACGACAGTCAGTGTTTGGCAAAAAACAGGTCTGCTCCGAACGAATTGTGATCGCTCACTTGGGGAATTTGTTTTGCATTGAGTTGCCTAAAGCCATCTCAAGAAGGAAACGATCACTCGAGGTTTCACCAAAGATTGCGTGTATTTTGAGATTATTCGCCTTCTCGCCCCCTTAAATCGTCGACTCGTCTAAGCTCGAATCATAAAGCCGCCTAAAGCCTTTAATCATTCGATCAATTTGTCTCGAGAATAGCTTTGAAATTCTTGCGTATATGCCACATAAGATGGATATGTCGCTATCTAGGTTCAGAGGAGACCGCGAGCGGTTTGTGTAGGATGCAAAAACTGCTCTTTCTTGTCTTCATCGCACGCATCCCATCAGTGCATCACGCGACGGTAGCAGAAGCTATCTGGGGTTGAATCAGATTTCTAGAAGTCACATGCCATCGCTCTTCACAAGTGCGCGCGTTCTGTTGATTATCACAAGACATAACAGCCTTGACTCGCGGTGATCTTACGTAGGGTATTCAGTGACCACTGTGGCGCCCGTTTGGCCATGTCAGTCTCGGTCGCACTTCCATTCTATTCGGCATCTCTGGGCCTTCTCATAGCGTTCGCCATCCTCCGGTTTCTATTCTGTACCTTGGTGTTTCGCAAGCTGGTCGTTAAACTGTTCATCAAGTTTGCAGGATGCGAAATCAGCCAAGAAGTGTACGGCAATAGTTTGTTTGGATGGGAGATGTACAAAGCCGTGACGGCCGCTTTGTTGACAGATCTGCAGAAAAAAGCTGAGCTCGGTGCAGAAGCACCAAATCCTTGTGTCGTGTCGGCCGACGGCCAGTTGCGTTCACATCTGTTGGACTTCGCCAAGAAGAGCAGGCCGCTGGTGGTGAATTTCGGCAGCTGCACTTGCCCTTTCTTCATGGACCGCCTCAAAGACTTCAGCGAGATCATGGCGGATTTTAGTGATATAGCTGATTTCGTCGTCATTTACATCTCCGAAGCGCATCCTTCAGATGGTTGGGCTTTCAAGGTAATCTTAACAGCCTAAATTTACTTCTGAGATACCCAATTTGTCGTATGATCCTAGCAGAAATGTTACTTTCAAATCGGAGGATGGATTACCAACTCAAACTGGCTTTAAACGTCTCTATGTTATCCTCCTTCGCGCTTAGGTCCGTAGTATTATGGTGTATGTATTCATACGTATTCAGTCGAATTCGAAGAACCATGAAATTAGACAACTATACAGTTTGTCGTCTGTAAAGGAAGCCCTGTTTGAATATCTAATTAATGAAGGAATGAGCTCGGACTTTGCTCTAACTCGTTTACGCTTTTTACATCACGATTTAGACCAACTTCCACGTGAAACGGCATCGTACTCTGGAGGAAAGGGTCCAAGCCGCTCGGTTGTTTCAGGACGCGTCTAAGCTACAGGCTCCAGTGTTGGTGGATTGTGTAGAAAACGAAGCGAACCGAGCGTATGGCGCCCTGCCAATCCGACTTTGTATTATCTTAAATGGAAGAGTGGAGTTCGTTGGCGGGATGGGTCCGACATTTTACAAAACACAGGAGGTCAGAAGTTGGTTGACGACTTGGAGGGAAAGTGAATTGAACGTGTAACTGTAGTGCTATACACGTGCACAAGTATTCAAAGTAGCACAGCGAGATACAAGGTGGAACACTAAAAAATGAAAGTTCAAGCACGTGTACTGATCGCGTTCTTTCGCCATCGCTGTATCACTTACATTCAAGAATATCATGAACAACATTATAAGGATTTTAATCAAGGGGCTAGTGTTGACCACACGACAAACGCTAGCCGTCAAGCCTAAAGCTACATATCTCTGTATGCTTGTAGGTTGTCATATTCAGTAGACCTGAAAACCTAAGTGCTGCCGGAGAGGCGTATATGGAAGATAAATTTGACACGAAATTTCTTACTTGCTTCCCATCCGAAGACAATATTTAATAGCCATACATGCTTATATTTACTCTCGTTTCGTCGTACTAAGAGTTATTGGAAATTTGTATTCAAAACAGAAATTCTCTAGGATAAAAGGTAAACAGTTCCTTTTAGTCTCAGTTGTGAGTTTCGAGGTGTATATTACCAATAGTGATCCCTTCAAAAGCAATGTCACCAATTTCGTGGTATTTGCCTGAAGGTTAAAAGGACGAAAATACGATACAACTATTTTAATCTTGCCCTGTGCGGTCATCGCATTTGTGTTGTATAACAAAACAAAGAACAAGGTGAGAAAAATAAATAACAGCTAAAAACTTGAATCTCGCTGCGAATTTTAATCCCCTAACCTCGTTTGGCGATCATTTCTACTTCACCTCAGCATATACAAACATGAAATCTAATTACGCGATTTTCTATCCATCAAAAACCGCAGGAAGTTGGTTAATGTCACTAGACGTCAAGTTGCATTTTTGTGCGTGAAGGTTGTTTATCGCAAATCCGGAAAAAGGTACACGCTAGCTTGACATTTTCAACTTGACCGGAAGATGAAAGTCCGTGGCATCAATCCTAGATGATGAAATATAACATATTGCCAAGGAAATACCTATCAAACTGAACGCTGTGAAATGATCCAAACAAGGCTCTTTGTTCAATTACAAGTTGTTTTCTTGTCGAATGACCCTGGAGGGTGTGCAAGCATTAAAACGTTTGCACTTCTGCAAAGTCCGCATCACGCGATGATTTTCTTATTGGACGTTAACGCTAAATATCCAAACACATGTGATTTGAGCTGACTGAGGAGAACTCTCGTATTATGCGCGATAATCTCTGATTGTCGAGACCCTATTTGGAAAGAAATGTTTACGAAATTTATCGCGTGACTATCGGGTCTGGTAAACAGCCTTTGTTTTTAGCGCGTGTGCCCGAGATCATTTAGGAAGTACCTCCTCGTCCATTGATTTACGATCTAACGATCGATTGGCTAAGTGCTAATGAATGAGAACCCCACTTGAGAAGATTCGTTTTTCACTAAGTGATTTCTCTCGCTTGAATCCATCTGCGGTACAATCGTTGGCGACGACTGATTGGTTTCGCTAATCTACACTGTCCTTTATCAGGTTTTTTAGCTGTAGGGCTTCAAGCGTGGCACTGTTTGCTGAAAACTTTTTCAGTGTATTTCTTTTTTGGCAGGGAAATCAGTCGTTTAGTGGTAATCAGTGTTCTAATTTTAATCAAATGCATCATATTGTGACACATTTCAGCACTCACAGAGTAAAATGCTATTTGAAATCTGGTGAAATCACAGACTTCCGGTGTCGAAACGAATAAACATCATGAAATAAACAAATTAAGAAAAATACTATGTCACGGATGAAAGAGATGGTGGCGAATCGAAAGGAAATTTGTTTTTCTTTTTTATGAAAGTGCAGAAACCAGTGTGAAGCTGATAAAGAGACTTTGAAACTTAAAAAATCGCCCAAGAATAATTCTAATTTCAGTTCATTCATTATCTGACATTTGAGTTAACCTCGCGTGATAGACACACAACGATCGCGTGAATTTGAACACTACGTCATATTTGTCCAATTTCCTCACGAATATAGCTTTTCCTTTTATATCTGGCCGCTTGGATCACGTCTGAAACCCAAAAATATTTTACTTGGACTGGTCTTTATTAGAGAATTACCTTTTAAAACCTTCCGGTATTTTTCAAAGTATAATTATCGATATTTTCTTATTGTCTAGAAGTTGCTGGGCGGATAGGTCTGAAACCGCCGAATTATAATTCTTGTGGATGGACTTTTAAAGAATACTTGAAATCAAAAGCGTTAGCATGGCCACTGGTGATTAAGTTGACATGAATCTCTTCAATGCGAAAGAACTGATAAGACGTAAATTAAAATTAACAATTGCAAATTGGCACCTCGCTTCCGAGAAGTTCACTGATTCAAAAAATGGCGTTTACTTTAGGTCACGTACACCATTTTGTCTATTATCTCAGACGATTTAAAGAGATGATAATTTTTTTTTGCAGAGAACATTCCTTGCAAATTTATATCAGCTTTCGTAGGAAATGTCTTAAGAAAAAGTTGTAAACATCTTTGGATGTCAAAGGGTAACTACATATTTCTGCACATACACCTCCCTGGAATAGAACGAAACTTTGTTTCAGACAGGGACCTTCCTTTAAAACAGAACCTTAAAAGCACTCCCAAGGACTGTAGAATTACTCAGGTAGAGTTTCAAATTATTTTTAGACCCGCGTTAAAGGATTGACTTCATTAGTCATCAAAGAAACACTAATTACTTTTCACCGACGGTTCTTCGAGAAAGGGCAGAAGGGGCTAACCAAAACCATTATCTCTTCTCTCCAGCTCACGTGGTTTCTCAAATTGCGTGTTTCAAAGATTACTTTGAAAACAGAAAACCACCATCAAACCATGAATAGAAGCTATCTTCTGTCCATTTACAAAAAGTATCAAACCAAGGCTTCACCTCTAAAAAAGGTAGCATTTCATTCCTCTGTTAAGACTTCCAGATGTTAATTTCACAGTTCGATCGTTTTAATTTTTTAAAGACTTAATTTGGTAATGACCACCACAAACACAGCTCGTTTCCAAAAATAGACTGTTTACTGAAAAGAACGCGATAACAGCTTCAATAGTTTTTCCAAAAGAGGGAAATATAGCAAGCATCTGCTCTGAGGTCGAATATGGAAGAAAAATGCCCTCAGCACATAACATTTAAACAGCAGGAGGTACAGTTATGGTTATTGCTTTGTTGCGCCGCACAGAACAAAAAAAAGTGTATGGCCAGTGCAAATGTTGCTACGTCCAAAGGTGTTGGATATCGAGGAGTTGAAACACTTGAAGCAAGCTATCTACGTACTCTGGCACTCGACAAGGAAGATTCTCTCTCACCAGTGCCTCTCGCTTTAGCGCATAAACTAAGTCGCAGAGAAAAAAAATCTAAAAAATTTGAGTTACTGAAAAAGCGCAATTTTTAATTTAGAATATGTCGAAAATTTAATTTAGCTAGTCACAAACTGAAAAAGGAGTTATTTTGTTATGTACACAACTCCCGTCTCATAGAAATATGAAAATAAACATTTCACGGTAAGAAAAGTAAACACGGATTTGCTTTATAAACTGTAAATTCTTTCATAAGAACTAGTTTTCAACCCTTTTCAAGACCAGATACACTGCTACAGAAATTAGTTAAGGCCCGAAAATGTTGCAGTCAACCGCAGTTGATGAATTTTTTTCAGCTTCTGATGACTATAAATAAATTGTTTTAACTTTTGCGATAGCTGTATGAGTTGTTCAAACATCGCGTGATTTCATTGTATCTTTCATCGATTCTAGAAAGTTCAACTAAAACAGAATTATTTCACCTAGTACTTCTCATACCGGGAAAAACAAAACATAAATAACCGGTGAAATTGCCCTTACTTTGCAAAGTTTGATTCGAAAAGTAGAACTTCTCATGCAACTGAACAAATTATTCAATGGGAATACTTCGATCGCGTGACCTCAATCTTCGACAATTTCGCGTGTTCGCTGAATGACGTAATGCAGAACATGAATGGGCACACTGCGTGTAAGCTCAATACAAGGGGTCCGTCAAAACAAACTTCCCACAGAGCTTAAGCGACATAGGAAATGAACTTAACTGCGATCTTCCTTCAGCAGATTGTAATCTCGCACGCACAGCGACCTAAGTCAGATATACAAGGAAAATTAAAAGGGAACATTTCTCGATTGTGGTAAATATTGATCTACGCTTGTTTGCATTTGAGTGAGAAACGTCCGACTTTCAGGCACCGAACAGCTAACACATAGTTTGCAGTGACATCAACCCGCAGTTTCAATCTGCGACACTTGCCATCAAGTTTATTTGTATTGAAAATAGGTTTAGGGACGCCAAAATGTTCTCTGTTACTGATTAAGTCATTTTGTAGGAGGGAAAAATCACTCCAAATCGATTTCCCCTTGTACCACTTCACTTTGTTTTGTTTTAGGCCTATCGCCGTCATCGTTTCATTGTTTATCACTCATTTTCAACGATTATTAACACGTAATTTGTGTCAAAAGGAACATAAACCTCATTCACCGCAAGTCACGATACTGACGAGATCAAGTCTTTTTGCACATTAGAAACTATAAAATGGGCGCAGATTCCAACAAGTATTTTCCCACTAAGACAGAACGACGAAATTGAAACTGGGACCGAAAACCTGCCACAGGTTCGTTTGCGTAGAGCGCGCATGATTGACAGTCCTTGTGCAAATAAAATCTGGAAGATCTAGCAAGAGCACTAGCTAGAATTACGTAATTCAAAAATTCTCTCCCACTGGCGATTGTGGAAGGTTTGCAAACCGATGCGAAGTAATGGAGACGCTTTTAATGCACACTTCTAGTTCACTCTTAAAAGTATTCATCGAACACGACCGAGTCGAGCTGCTGCTAAAAGTGTTAATTTGATCGATTGATAGACACTAAGCCTCTACAAAAAAATTACAAACATTTAAACAGTTACCATTGCCTTCCGGCTCTTAGTCTCAAATACAATGTTATTAATTAAGTGAGTTGTGTGAGGTATTTACTGCAACGCTGCGATACGCGTGCCACAAGAGTTGGCAAAAACGGTCCGAAACGTGTCTAGGAACTGAATAAAATAATCAGCGGATTGTGCAGATTCTTTAGCCAAACCAAAGGATTACAGATGGAGAAAACAAGCTCAATAAGATTTTAGATATTTGAGGTGAACAACAGGTTGACTTAACCCTGGGCTGCCCAAGGGAGGCGTGTAAAATCAACATGAGCTGCAGTTGTAAATGCACGCAATCTATCTTAATCACTTGGGGGTGACAGTCCAATCAGAGTTCACCTTAAAGTGCGATAAAAATTCCTTTCAGAGAAAAATTGGAACGAAGCGGGTAGGAATGTACCGCTTCGCTGGCTCAAACTGGGCAATCGTGTTGAAATCGAGAGGTGTAAAGTACGTCAGAGGACTCGTACACTTGGAATAGACTATTTAACACGCGATTTATTTACATTCGTGTTTTCGCACGATGAACGACTGGTCAAGCAACTACAAAGACTTCCTTTCATCAATTATTACACTGAGCTTAGAATTAAAGTTGTCGCGACCGTTTAAGAAGCTATTTCTACAGATCAATGACTCAACTGCTTGTAAGTAAGTTAAAGACAAATAGTGCAGTTACTCGGTCTACCACGACATCAAAACACGTCAACAATATCTCTTTGTTAGTTGCTACCTCAAATCTACCTTAAAAATTAGTATTTCTTTGAACCTCGTTCTTGGTCATTGTTCGATACTTTTTGAGCAAGGATTCCCAGATCTGTGCGTTGCATGAATTGTTATAAACTTCCGGTTTTAGCCATTTATCCTAATTGTCTTTCCTTGCGTGGCTTGTTCTATGGAGGCGCATCATTTGAATGTTTTGTGTTCCTCGACTCGGTTGTTTCTAATGTTTTACGCCCGATGACGGCCAGTTTTCATAAGTTCAACCTTGTATTCCTTTAACCACTTTGCCACATTTTGTGGGTCGTAAAATGTCGGTCCAGTTAAACCAGCAAATTTCACTTTTTGATTCTTTATCACGTAAAGTCTGATAGGAAGCCCGGCGTATGCATTGTTAGCTTCGTTACCCATCGTGTCTATCATTATGGGACAGCTAAAGTGAACAGAGTCCTGCATAAGCTTTGCTGCTCGGCATCTATCCTCCAGGGTCTTGTGGGTAGAAATTTTGACGTTGTTCTAAGTATGAGATAGAAAGATTTAGTCAGTTGCTGTGGGTCTCTTAATCATTTTGCATAGGTTGGACTGTAACAATTACTCACATTAGGAAACTTCTAAGGGGCGTGCACAGGTAAATTTTGCTCATATAGACACTGTAAGGAAATAGTTTTTTTAAAAGACTTTGTATCTCACCTGAAAAGCCCAACCGTCACTTGGATGGGCTTCCTCGACGTATATAGTAAGGAAATCAGCAACATCACTGAATTCCTGTACCACGCTTAGAAATTCGCCCACCCTAGCTCTAAAAACTGGGCAGGTCCAGCTGCAGAAGTTGACAACCAGTGGACGGCTCCCCTTGCAGAAGCTGAGCAGTCGACTATGCGACTCTCCGTCTAAGGAAGCAAGGAGAGGGTCCGGTGCCGTGTGATCCTTTCTTACAGTTTTCAGAAGCTCGAGATGGATGGAATTGCGCACAGATTTCAACATCTGCCAACTAAACAGTGAACTCCAGTACATTTCCTTTGGCAGCGGTACAACCGATGTCAAGTCCATCAGTTTAACCACGATCCATCTTGTTCTGGGCAAAATTCTGAGAACGCGTAGGAATGAAAATGCCACCAAGAGAAGCAGTGTTGCTGCGCAGTGTACAAACGTGATACTGGTCATTTTCCGCGACATTTTTTTTCCTCGTCGAAGCAGCAGAGCCAGCGAGTCAAAGCTCGTGTGTATCTCCACTCGAACACTTTCCGTGGGTTTGAGGACCGCAATGACAGCGTATTTATACAGCACCGAAGGAATGTCAGTAATTTTGTTTCTCTTGAAAACACTCATTCGACAAATCTGACCTCGCCGATGAACTCTCGCGTGACGGTTACGCGGTTTTTTTTCGTGCTGGCAGGTGCGGCGTGCAGCTCTGGAACCAATGAAACCCAAACAGACAGACTTGCGCAACTATGTAGGACAAATTTTGTCTCTTCTTATTCAAATAGCACATCTGTTGTCACAATAAAAAAAGGTGTTTAGCTATTTGCGAACAATTGGCGCCGACAATTTCTCTGCGTGCATAATGTGGTATGATTTATCGTTAGCGCTATGTATGCCGTCCGATTCTCTTGCGAAAATTGACCCACATTTATTCGTTGCGTCTCACGGAATAGTGATATTTCGTCTAAGCCTCTTTAGTTCAAGCACTACTTTCTTGTTATTTAAAGTTGTGCATGTGTTCCGTTCAAGTTTCAGTTGTCATCGCTGAAGAGTGAAGAGTTCTTGAAAAAGTTGTTAATCTGACGTTCCCGATTAAGTCGTGTTACTGATTTTCGCAAGGCCTAGCCACGAAAGCACACGATGCTTTGGTGCTTTGGGACCATGTTGTTAATCGTTTAAACAGATTTAAAACATAAGTGTTCAAGGACGCCAAAAATAGAGAAGTGCTAGACTTCTTTGCGGTGGTGTTTTTTCCACATATGTGCGTTGACGTATTTTTCGATCTTTTTTGCATGCCACAGTATGTAGTCTGTTAAAAATAGCTATTGGCTTGCGCTTGTTTCTCACTGTGCTCTATATTTGGACTTTTTGATGGAATAAAAGCTCTCCTTTAGTGATAAACCCATGTGCTTTGTTAAAAGAATGCACGAAGCCGAGTGAGAACATGAACAAGAGAACAACAACTGAAATCAAAGAGACCCTGCTTCGAGGAAGAAAAAAACAAAAAGGATCACTAGTACGAGAGGAAAATTCGTGCGTCTAGCAACTGTAGTCAACATCTAGAAAAATGAATTACGTTTAAAAGGGAAGTTTATGACCAATAAAACTATTTATACAAACAGTGTTCATATTGAAAATAACATGTAATATCTACAGACATTTCTGATGGATTGTAAACAGCGATGAAGCTTGCGTTTAGAGCCTATTTTGGAGCCTATTGCTCAAAATATTCGTGTCCTATTTGAAGTTGTTCTCAAATGTTGCACATTGTCTGAAAGTTTTTGTTACGGCCTATCGACTTTTAAGCATGTATTGTTCAAAACTAATAAGTGTAGGAGTTGGAGTATTGGTTGATAATGAAGTAGCTGTAAAAAGGAAAATTGAAGGTTCGGATACCACATCCTCTTAAACTCTGAACTTTAAGAAACCTTTTCTGCATTTAAGATGATGGTTGGTTATAAAATAAACTGCCTTGATTCTTGCTATTTGTGAAACTCCAGAAATTCGGAGAGCGTACGGATTTTACACCAGAGCATATTTTCAAACAATGAACCTCAGCTCTAGTGATTTCCAAAAATCCAAGTCGCCTGAGGAAGTGTTTTGATGCAGCGTTCGCGTGACATCTGCTGCTTAACCCGGCTGTGTGTTCGTGCTGAAAACACTCTTATCTTGCACGCAATGATGACGGTGCAATCAACAAACCCTTGATTCTTTTCACTCCTTTATTATTGTTTGACTCCGATCATTTGAAAATGTGTAATATTGGATTAAAACGCGACAAGATGAGACACAAGTTGAGAAAAAAAATCGTGATAACAACGAGCTAGACATTGATATGGGTTAATACCTCTCCACAGTTAACAGACATAACAATGCTATTTCGTCATCGCCTCTCAGTGACGGTGACCTACGTTGGTTCAAGAGGAGAGTCAAAGTTCCTGCATTCCTCATAAATAATACTTTATCGTTACCTTGGAAAATGCAAGGAATACGAAAGCATGCTTTTGATGTCACCAACGTCATTTTTTTAGTCATTTGATTCAAATTAACATGATTCACTGATTTCTTAGATGCGTATATATAAATAAATGGTGTAATGTTTATATTGTAGATTTTTAATACTTGTACAGTTTTAGGTTAATTATTGTTGTAATGCGCTTTTGACCACCTGGTATGTTAAAAGGCGCACTATAAACCAATAAATTATTATTAATATTATTCACTGCAGAATTCTGAAAGATTCGTCTGAGGCTTCCAAAAAAGGAAGATTTTTGTAGCCTTCCCGAGAGGCAGATTCTTCATAGTACAAAAAAGAGTCTTCTTTTACAGTCGAAAGAACATGTTTCTGCCGGGAAATACTAGTACATCTCGTCTAGTTTGTAACTTGTTTGTCGTAACAAAGTTGCAACCCAAGTGCTCAATGAACCCTGTCTCTAAGCTGAACATGACCGGTCTTTCGAGTGAGACACCACTTAAGACACCTCTCTCCATTTTACAACTGCAACAAGACTTATGATCTTGACTTTTTCTGCCATTTTGCTTGCTAAGTATACAATGATACATCGGATAGGAATTTCTTAATGAAAATACATCACGTCATTTAATTAGTTCCCTACGTACGAAGTGATGGAAGGTGGTTTAAATAGTCCACTTAGATCTTAGTGCCTCTTGACTTTTAATTACCTTCAAACGCGTTGTAGAACTTACGCGATCCCGATAGCGCGCGCTCTCTTTGCAGAAACGTTTGTAAAAGGACACAAGCAGCTCTTTCTCATAGGTTACACGATTTATGAGGCTTCTTCAATTACACTCAAATGCATGTACCACATACGCTTCGAGGCCAAATAAAATATTGTAATTTGTACTTGTATAGTAATTTATTCATAGCTTCCCTTTGAGCAGATCAATGTTCCGACTTAGAACGTGACATTGAAACAGTACATTACCCACTATGCGTGGTCGTCACTAAGTGTTATATGAGGATCTGAGACCTGTAGTATCAAAATAATAGTTACAATATGTATGTGTACTGTACAAAATTCTTCTTGTTTTACGACATATTCACACCAGACTTGAAGATTCATATATGCAACATCTCTTCCTTCAATTTTCTCTTTTGTTGAAACTCCTACAGAATATTGTCTTGGCGGTTTGATTCCTCCAGACAATGATCCTTCAAGATACTACTTAATTATCAGACTGAAGTGGTCTGCGGTCAAAGTTAACATACACGCAGATTCAAATAATCCACGTGCGTCTCGCGTGCTAGAGCAGTCATTTGTCTAAAGTCAAACGTGGGTCCATCTTGTTTTCCCGCGAATTTATCTACGCTCTGTGCCTAGTGGTTTTCGGATGAATTCTGATGCTCTGAAGCCGTTGTCTCACTTCCGTAAGATTGTAAAATGTGGGTCCCATCCCCCCTGCGTATTGTATTTGGTTCCTTTGAATGATGTAGAGTCTGATTGGCATACCAGCGTAAGCCTTGTTTGCATCATTCGCCATGGTGTCAACCACAACTGGACAGTTAAATTTCACTGAGTCCAACATCAACTTTGCAGCGCTACTCCTCTCTTCCTGAGTTTGGTGTTGGGGTATCGTGATGTTATTCTGCAAGACAAACCACATCATTGTGAGGACGATAGTCTCCCAGTGATCTTATATGGACAATGATGTTTGCCCTTAAGGTTTCTTTTCCTTTAGAGTTAAGTCGCTGTCTTAATTCTTTGAAAAAATTTGCATTAAGTGACGATTTAGAACGCAATGAAAATTTTGCCCCAAAGGTAATCAGTAGAGTCAAGACTGCATTCGCTTTTTTTCCCGAACATTCTACGAATGAAAGGCAATTGTTTTGTTTTTGGGATAAATGTGTCTATCAGTGTGATCGTTACAAATAACATTGATTTGTATTACTAGTATTTCTTTATCTTGGTCTTTCTTATTAAAATATTTGTGAAACAATGAATCATCGACTCCTTAAAACTGACTAAATCCTTCAGTCAACAGAACGTAACCGGTATCAGCCAATCTCTTCTATGAAATACAGATGTGGCTTCTCGTTAAATTCATGTACTTGATGGCTTGACCTTGAAAGTAATAATTTGAACTTGGCATTGCTGCTCACTTACATCAAAATCTCCTAATCTTTGGTATCTGATAACAGTCTATGGCATGCGCTCACCTCCAATTTCCAACCATTGGTCGGATGGGCTTCCTCAATGTATATCGTCAAGAAGTCGGCCACGTCACTGAATTCTTGCACAATGGAGAGGAACTCGTTCACCCTGTTCCTGAAAACAGGGCAGGTCCAACTGCCAAAGTTAACGACAAGAGGACGGTTACCTCTACAAAATTCTAAGAGACGGTAACGTGATTTTCCGTCTACGGAAATGAGCTGGGAGTCTGGAGCGATTTTTCCCCTAGAAGCTGTCTTCTGCAGTTCGAGTAGCATTGACGAGCGTTTGGAACTAAACATGGACCATGTGAATAGTGAATCCCAGTAGTCTTCCCTGGGCATTTGGATTGTCGAAATCCTGTTTACAAACTCTGAGATGATCCACTGTGCACAAGGAACGAGTTTTAATAGCCGCAACACTATAAACGTTAGTAACAGCATTAAAGTCCCGAGGTAGTAGCAGAAAAACGTACACGTGCTGAAGATCATCTTAACGCATAAGAACTGCAGTGTTAACTGCACCGTGTCTGAGATTCAACTGGACCGAGAGCTTTACGAATTGCTTTTCACAGCGGGAGAATTTAAAGAATGTCTTTTATTGCGACCTCTTACGTGATTTTCACATTTTTTTTTAGTCACAGCTCGAGCGTGCGATGCGGAAAATAATTATTAGGAGCGGGAAGGGTATATCTTTAGCGAAGTCTTTGCTTCTTTAGCTATATTTGGCTCGGCTTACCTCTGGTATTTAGCGGTAACGCTTTTACAAACGAACTAAACACAACTGTTCGCAGCAGTAGCACTCGGCGTGCGCTAGACGCAGTGTTGAATTGCAGGCCTGCACTCTCTTGTTAAGTATTTTTCAATGACCCCCATTTGTTCTCGAAGTTATGATGAGCACGCAACAAATTAGAATTTCTTTTTACCATGACTAAAGATTTCTTATTCCATAAATCACTGTTAGAGGACAAAAATTTGATACGAAGCTGGCAAAAAATAATTACTCTCATCTGCATTTCAATGCGAGGGCACTTAAGAGCGTCTTGAAATGAAATAGCTAGAGGAATCAAAACTGAACTATCGATATTTCACGCTGCGATATAGTTTGCCAATAGTCCCACAATAGATAGTTTGCCGCCAAGTTTTGCGTGATTTTTAAGTTGTAAACAAATGTTATTTTCATCACGCGATGAATTGCACAAGACTCACGCGAAAGGAAGCGAAATTTTACAGATACTCCGAAATGGTGCTCTTGGCTGTTTATTTTACAATTGCTCGAGGTTTTTGACATAAAGCGCAAATATTAAACACTTGCGTAACTGAACATAATTGACTATTTGTGTGTCTTTTCCGTTGCAAAATTTCCTCACGGCATGACGCTCTTTTAAAGTAATCAAGAGTTTGCCCCAGTGCACATGTTGGCATGTTAGAAGCTGTCGCTACGCTCATTATGGTACGCTTTTAGACGGCAAATTGCGAAAACCCTGTTAAAGGCTTAATGAGTTTCAAAAATAGATAACCATCCTGAGACATGCCGCGAGTCATAAATTAACTGCTCTTGGGATGCCCAAATGCAATAATGGATGAACCGCAAACTGATCGCCTAGCTCAGTTCTATAAGTAAAACCTCACGATCAGAAAAAATAACTCGTACGATAAATGATGACAGAGACTGTTTTTGTAAACTTGGCTTGAAGGTAGATTTCTGCAAGGCACGTTCAACACAGCGGAAGCAAGTTACTCGGGAGCAAGCGGCCTGTCTTATTTCCTGCTTTTCTGAAGCAGTGATAGCGGCGGAAGGAAGTTCCCATTTTGGCCGCGGCGTTGAAGCTGGGCGAAAACGCTTTTCTTGCACGTACACTTGCACTTCTCGTCGAAACAAATGGCTACGTGAAGCGGGGAAAGACTTAACTTAAATCATTTTTAAATCATGTTTCAATTTTTAAGGTTAGAACACAAGAAAAAGAACACCATATCCGTTTTGATTTCCTCATTCAGTTTGTGCATAATTTGGTGAGCGGAAAAAGTAGAACGTGCTCTTACCAAGTCGTCTAGACGTAATTATTCAACCTTTAACGCCCTTTGGAGTGGCTCACATACGATGTTTGAAATTAAATTAACGAGAAAAGAACTACTCGGTGAATGAAAGGCAAAGAAGCCAATGTCAGTAACTGTACCTTTACGAAATCTTTATCTAGTTGTTACGTCTCGGATGGTCTCCATAATATGACTGATACATGCTTTTTGCATACGACACGCGAACAGACCTTTTGTTCTATAATCAGCGTGCATAGTTCACTAACTTTGTCACCATCAGTTACCCTGAAGTTTTACGACATGTTTCACTCAGTGAAGCTTAAGACTGCGAGAAAGTTCGTCAAACGCGACAAAATTAGATGACTTCGATCAAAATATATTTTGGACGCGGCTATGAGCTCGTTAAATCATTGACAATTAGTGAAAGTAGGGTCTCGAAAAGGTCTCTTGAGTGTGTTTTCTTCTTCCCCGCGGTTTTCTTTTATACGTCAGTGCTCCCATAGAAATACGTGATTTATTGCTTTTACGAAATAAAAGGCAATTACTTAAAGGCTTTAATATGGCGACAATTCAAGAGCTCTTAAGCAGAAAGCCAGAGAGCCCAAAACACCGAATAATTGGATGTGTAATCGTTTGGCGAAGTATTTTGACGAATGCGGACTTTCAACCCTCGCAGAAATTATTTGAAGTGATTTAATACATGATAATATAGACACCGCGAGTGTCACTTGCCTTTTGGCACGGGCTAAGGCAACTTTTTAAGGTAAACCACGACAGTGCCACAACTCACACGTCTTTTATACTGAACTTCGTCAGCACGTAATGACGTAATCTCTAGATTTTTAAGTTTTTCTTCGAGCTGTTTAATAGAACTGAGTACTAATGAAACTGCGTACCCCGTGCAAAAGTTTATGGTAAGTAAGAAAAATACAGCACAATTCCTTCTTCAGTTCCTTTGATAACATTTTTTTTTTTAATTAAAGTGAAAACCTTTTTTTTCCTCAATTTAAGAGTGCTCTTGACAATTCCGCCCTTAAATTCTCTGTTGCGGCTTTAGTAATTTTAATAATAAAAATATAGTGGCTGCCTGTATTATTCCATTCATTAGCTCTTTGCAAAGTTTGCGTCAGTTTTGCACATTCTGTTGCATAGGTACTGCAAAGACTGCTACCTCTATTATTTCAAATTTGTACAAATTAGAAGGGTTTTGGGTGTGTCAAGTTAAACGTGGAAGGGACTAAAAATAACGCAAAGAAACTTTCAAAAATTAACTCAATGGGACGGGTGGCAGATGTTCAATTAGACACGCTTGGTTAGGATCAGGCCATTTGACTTCTGATTAGGGGAGGTACGAAGATGAGTTGCCTCCTCCCATTTCTTAAGAGTCAATTCGAGCAACCCTCTAGCACTTTTGTGTCACGGAGCCAAGCCAAAAATATTTTAAGATCGTAAAATGTAGAGTTTTTTCAATGAAAAGTGAGTGATCACCTTGTACCCAAAGTCAGCTGCAGTACACTGCTTTTGAATCGAACACCGTCTCTGGAGCGTAAACGGTAAGGTCTGCTGAAAGTTGCCTCTGAGATGCCGTTTTTAATCCTATGCGAACAAAAGGTTTATTGTGCGTGATTCAAATCGTATGGTGATTTACATTGATCAAATCTTGTGTACCTTGCGATGTCTCAGTTGCAATTTTTTCTTTCTGTCACGACGATGGTGAAAAAAAACTAAGTTCTTCATCGTGTTATCGTTCGGTAATGGAAATGTTTGGATCATGAAGAGACTGGAAATATTTCCTTCATACATATTCACATATTTTATTGTCGTGAGTGAAAAATAAAACGTAAAAAAAAAAAAATTATGCGCGAGTGGAATTTGAACTCATTTACCGTCTTGGGAAATACCGGGGTAGCGCTGTTACCTTCGATGTTATCAAGCCGGCAATGGGGCACTAGATGTTGCTTTAACTTTGCACACGCGTTAACGGAAACATATGCCGGAAAAACAGGATGTTTAAATTGTGGAATAGAGATTCTATTAAAAGACAATCGCAGTTGTAAGTTCAATGCGAGAACCAATCGTCATGACCGATCTGTTCAGCGGTCTGTGGCTCGATCATGAGCTGGTACCAGTAGGCGGGCACGAGATAAATCTTCATTAATTTCTATTTCAAATCGCATATGTCGCCGTTTTTTAAGCAGAGGAACGTTTTCGAATCCTTCTATCAAACTAAACCAGTTACTGGTCCAATTTTTACAAGGTCATTGAAACAATTCAATAGGCTACTGATCAACTGATTGTATTGATACATTTATTCGTTCATTTCAACGATTTTCAAAACATTGAATTCTTACAGCAAGCCGTCTTTATTGAGCATTGTGTATTGTGACAGTTTTAGGTCTTGATAGTGAATTATTTTTCCATGGGTGCGCTAGCCAACCTTCGCCAAACAAGTTTGCATATCCCGTAATTTCTTCTAAAAAAGGAATCAAGGTTCTTTCTAAACCGGCCCTGGCATAAAGCCCAGTTCTACAAGTAGTTACGATGGGGTTTTTTCGGAAATTTGGCAACCTTCGAGGTCGCGAAATTCCTCAAACTCCCTTTGCAAATTTCATGATGATGTTTGCGTGCTTTTCAGAAGGGCTACAATCTCATTCACACATCAAGATAACTGTTTCTACAATTCGGAAAATGAGAAATGTTGTAATTCCGGACAGAGGTGAACCCGGGTTAAAGAATTGTAAGGAAAAATATTACTAAAATTTTGATTTTGCGCAATTTTCGCAATTCTTTTCCATTTTCGTAGTGTCCTGTTGACATCTTGTTGGCATATTCTACAAGTGAACTTTGAGCATCAAAAATGTCTTGTAATCTTACAAAATTTCACCACTTCATTGATATCTGTAGCCACATTTAACCTTAAACATAAATTTCCATCCTTGGTTTAGTTGATTTCTCTTTTACCTAGGCGTTTCTCACGTTCTATTAAGTTATTCACAAAGGATTGGCACTCGATTAAAAGCTAAAAAAGAATGAAAAAACAGGGCTTTGCCTCCTTCTCAATACGCTTCTTACAACTTTTGACATTTGTATTCTCGCGTGATCCGTGGTCTGCTCTCAATTAGATCAACTTTTCCATAAAATTCTTATCACAGAGATTGATCTCTGCTAAATGATGATCCAAACCTCGTGAAATGTATCGTTTTGTTGACAATTCGGAAACCACCAAGGGTTTCATTCAGTCACGTTCGCTAAAGCAGTGATGACATGTAGAATTCAAGGTTATCTTAGTTATGTGTCCTTAATCAGTTTTAGCCAACTTATTCGAGATCGGAGTGAAGGGGCGGTACGCCAGGTCAAATGCTCTTTATCTCAGGAATTTTGGGCAGGTTTGCGATTTTACCTCGCTGAAATACCATTCTTTCCAAAATACACCCACTGGTTTAAGAGCTCAAGTAAGTAACGAAACGTGCTTAATTTGGTGATCTATATGAGGTTTATTATGAGGCTTTATAGTATGCGTCGAATCGAAATAAATGGGGACCAAAGGTGACCTTAAAGTCTGGCCACAAAGAAAAAACAAAACGTACTCCGAAACGATTCCCAGATTTAAGGAATCATAGATCAAAATAAGTTTGAAACACCATGAATGGACGACTTTAAATCAAACTATGTCGTGAAAAGGGGAATAATTTGGGTCATTGTCTGCCCCTCTGACTACACCACAGTGCTAAGTTTGTTTATGCCCCCAGGGTGCATTCTTCTCACAATTATTTGGACGCAATTGAAATTAGACTTATTGAGCGAACGACGACGTAAACGTGTGCTGTAATTTCAGGGTAGCTTTTAGAACGAATTATAAAGAAGACAACGTGGTAGAAAAGAAATAAGCGTGGAATCAAGGCGAGGAATACTGTATAGCTGACCATTCTGTTCCATTGATTTGGGACGGTCTGTTACGAGACCAATGCGTCCATGATCCTGTTAGCAACTTAATTAGTTTAGGTGTATCAATGTGACAATCTTTTAGATCTTCTTGAAACGGTGGGTCTCCCAGCTAGAGTTGAGCAGTTAAGACAAGATTTTGTAACCACAGGCTAGGGTATTATGTTCATAATTAAGTATGTAGTTTTGTTGAATTGGTAATTTTAATAGTTGATAGGTTTTGATTTCTCCTTTATCTCCTGTTTTGGAGGATCAATTCAAATATGGAGTGGTTATTGTTTGCTTGTTCAACCAACAGCTACAGTTGCTACTGTACGTTTCCCTATTAGTTTTGTTCCAAAAAAACAAAAGCAGTCATTGAGTTTGAAATTTACATGACTCGTTTCTTCAACAGTTGAAGGGCTTGACTTATGCAAGAAGACCAGGGAGACTACATTACCTTCCACAAAGGACATACCAACAGAAATCATAGACTGCTTCCAACAATTAATTTAAAATAAACTTAAGCAAACCAGCCCCTTCCCTTTTCTACTTGTGGCTGACCTCTGCAAGATTTATGCAAAGTACTACAAGACTCTAAAAAAGTCGCCCTAAATGTGTTAGGATTCCCTACGGGGAAACTTCTTGATTTCCAAGGCCTTCGAATGGGGAGCTTTTTGATAAGGGTGGGGGAGGGAGGGGGGGGGGGCGGGGGTAGAGCCTTGTCAATAACTTTTTTTGGGGGGGGGGCCAAAATTCGAGCCAACATTTTTTCTCATTTGTTGCCTAGAATCAAAGAAAACTGTAAACAGTATGCATTTCTCTGACTAAAAAACCTGCGATAAAGAAAACAGAAACTAATTCAGGCTTAAAATTACATGCTCTGTAACGCTATCTAACGAAAGGGGTCTATAAGAAACTGGAAGGTTTAAACGATGGGCTTAGTAAAATAAGGGGAGAAGGGTTTAATAAGAGTGTTTGTGGTGTTCGAGCAATCAATGCTTAGTTCTGTCTCCAAAAGCAACAGCTATATCATCAACCCAGCACGTCTTTAAGCGTTAAGAGGTTGTATCTTTGTGGTGCTCTGGTGGTAGCGACATCACTCCCTTTAAGCTGCCCATCCTCGATGTAGTTTTTCCCGACCTTCTCCTGAGCCCAGAGGAGCACTTCATCGATGTGTGGCGTCTTCACTTCTGCGATATCCGCTATACCCCGTATGACAGAGAGCCCGTACGGGATGTCCTCCGTCAGATAGCGGTGATAAAAATCTGGCACGAATTTCCCGTTTTCGGTCTCTTTCACTGGATGTTTCAGGCCCTGGTAAGCGGCGTTTGTTCGCAAAGCGGTGTACTGGTTTGTCTTATCAGCTATGTCCTCAGGATAACAGCGCAAATCCCATTCTAACATGGGAACGACCTAAGAGAAATCAGATTACGAATAATACAGTCTGGTTGGGACTCAATAATCTTGCATCCACGATGAGATAAGGATTAGCTGATTGATTCCTCTGTGCTTACTACTGTTTGGATGAATCTACCCACACACTAAAAATATAATTTACACGAAGTACTCTCCTTTACAGCCCGTCTCCCTTCTATACTTTTCCTACCCCCTTCCAATGCACCTTTACCTTCAGCTTAGTGTGTAAAACACTTTTTTTTGACCTTCGGTAGGGAAATTTTCTATGCGTAATCCAGTGGGATTAAATCAGTCATGCTGAGCGAAACATGGTATGATCCTAACATTCATTTAGTAAACGCGACGCGATAGTAGAGTAGACAAGAAAGAAGCTTTGTGAAGAAGAAGGGGTCAGAGGAGAAAGCAGACAAGAAAGAAGGTTTGTAAAGAAGAAGGGGGCCAGATGAGAACGAAGGTTTGTGACGCGTCGAGACACTATCCAAGCCTCCTCATTTTACCGGAACGGAACGTTCTGCACTACTATCGCAACCTGTTAATTAACGAAACGCCTTGAAAAGGCAAATTGAAACAATTCGTAAGAGATAGTCGCACTAATTCGAACTAGAAAAATTTGTTAATCTGGGATCCAGACATTGTCTGTCTGCGGTAAATGTGATGAACGGGTATCGGATGTTCAACCCCAATTTCAGACGCCGTGAAATTAAAACTCTAAATTACGTTATCACAGTAGTAATCAGATTATTTTGATAAATTGTAAGAAGCCTTTCTCCAACGCACCGGGGAAGCTTGAGAAAATCAAACCAACATTCTATAACAGCTCATGAATCAAATTCCTGTCCCCAGACGCAATACTTCTCATCAACAAAACTTGCAGAATCACTTGTTCTGCAGCCAAGACTGATAATCAAGCTCAGAGACGCCGACAACCGCCCCCCATCCTACTCCCCTCTCGCCCCCTCGTTAAAGAAAACCCTCCAAATTAATTTTCAATCACTTTCGTGTTTGGAACTTTGGAGATCCCAGTATATCTAAAATTAGTATATACTAAAACGGTGGATAGCGTTGAAGGCGCGCTCTGATTGGCTACTCAAATTCCAAATATCCTTTGCTATTCGCTTTCGAGCAAATTGCGCGGGATTTGCGTCCGAAAATATTATAATCATTGCTGAAATAAATGAGTTAAAATCATAATTTTGGGACGGGCGATAGGGTAATCACAGCTGTTAGCTCGACTCTCTGTTGCGGTGAGGTGTAAAAAGAAAAAGATAACTTGAACAGAGTTCTAAAACCATAATAAATAGAGAAAGATATTTTTCGCCTTGTCACGGGCGTGGGACAAAGAAAAACTCTGAGTCCCCATGAATCGAACCTCAGACCTTCAATGCTCTACCAGTGGGCCACAGAGACTCTATGGGGAGCAAGGCCCATTATAAAGTAATTATTTACAAAACCATGATAAAATCTACCTGAGACATATCAGCACCAGTCTTCTCTGCGATGACTTTTCCCAAGTGAACTACCTCGTCCGACATTTTGGTGAGTAGCTCACCTGTCTCTTCAGTGACTCCGGTATAAAACATGGGTGGTTGGTCCAATGGATTCCCGTCCCACCCCACCCACTGACCATACATGATGGCCGGATGTGAGCATGCATTAGGGTTCATAAGAGAAACACCGATAAGGTGCCCAGAGACAGTCAAGCGAGGAAGCTCACCAAGAAGGTACTGCAAGGACGTTACTGGTTCCTTCTTTGGTGCCGCACCTGATCCGACCTGGGTAAATGATGAAAGTTACAAAACCATGTTTATAGTAGACGCAAGGAGCAGAATTTCTGTTAACTGTATTTTACAAGCATTTCCTATAATTACATCATTTTGATCCAGCAGAAAAATATAACTCTCCTATCCAACACGACTGTATTTAATGTCACATAACTGCTGAAAACCCAAAACATGCGTCACACGAAAAACTAGATTGCGCCATGTTCTAACCTGCATTGCGCCAACCAAGGTTTCCTTGGTTCCCAGGACCTCGCACTTCCTACCGAATTCACCCAGGCGACACGCCCAAGGCAAGGACTCGAAGTTCATCACCGTGCAAGTGCTTGCTTTATCTCCCAGAATTCCCCGAACTTGGAATTCTAGTCCCGAGGCCCCAGGCAGACCAACAATAATCACTCCTGGTTCAATATACGGCTTGAGAGCCTCCAGAAACACCTGATGAGCAAATGCTGGCAGTACAAAAGCTATAATGTCAACACCACGTGCGGCTTCTTCTGGGTTTTTAGTAATCAAAGCCGGCTTGGATCTGATGACACTCGGGTCTTGGTCACGGCGGTTGCATGTGATCTCCAGGTCAGCGGTCTGCATGATTTTACTCCAACGCTCAGCCTCGTCTTGATACAAACTGAGCACTCTGACCTCAGTTCCCGCTTGTGCAGAGGCGATGCCAGCGAAGGCATGCGCACCATTACCACTGCCGCAGATCAAAAGCTTTAAGCTGTCTACAGTACTCATGATTGGTAATGCTCTGATAACTTTTCTGAAAACAAGTTTGTATGATTGTTAGCCTTGAAATTATAAGGCTACATCGGTTTAAGAAAGGTCTTAAACAGTGTCATCAAATTAAGACCAAAGAAATTAGACCCGCCAAACTGAACAAAGTGCGACGAGGAACCGATAAGAATCTAAAGTAAACTCATATACAAGACCTGAAGCACGGGAAAACGGAAGTTACCGATTAACAAGACCTGAAGCGCGGAATAACCTGACGGAAATTACCGAGTAACAGCTGGTTTATATTTTTTATCTGAATGGTCGAGAGCAGTATGGTGACAAAGTAGAGCAAAATTATGGCGATCCCGGATTACTGCACACTCAATTTACAGCATTGCCTTTCTTTTGCTTGTTTTTTTTTTTTTTAATATATCAGAATAGGTTCTACACGCTACATTTCATTCTGACAAAATTTTTGGTTTTGGGTGATTTCAAAGATGCAGACGCGGTGACTTCTCAGGTACCAAACCGGAAGATGTCACGCAACGCATTAATTCAAATGTTGCCTTAAAATGTACTTGGTTGGCTTTTCATTTGTAGCAGTCTAGTAAAAGATTATTTTGAAAAACCCTCAAAAAGGATTGTCACTCAAAACAAAATGCACAAAAATGACTTTTGAAACCAAAACAAAGATTAACTTCTTTAAAGTAGGACGCCAAGTTGGTCAACAGACTAGAATGTAAAGATCTGTTTTGAAACAAATCGACTCTCTCGCTATTTTCTGTCGCTGGAGTTGAAGAAATCATAAACAATTCATTCAATCTAAACGAAGTTTAGAAATATACATCGCATGTTCATTTCTCTTCATCGAAGCATAGTTAATCGAGTCCCCTCGATAACTATGATCGAAGCTATCGCACATAGAAGACAATTTGCAAATATGCTCTGATGAATATAATATAATCAAAACGACTAAGAATGTTTTATAACAAGCAAAATTTTAAAAGCCTTCTTTTACACTGTTTCATTCATTATTTCAAGTAAAACGCGAAAGGGCTTACCTCCCCCTTCGTCTTGAATCTTTTTCTGTTAATAACAGCGACAGAGGCAATATTCGTGCAGTTTAACACGCTGGCGCGGTCGCACTCCACCAAATTTAATTTATGCAGGCGCAGCTGTCAGTTGAGCGAGATTTTATTGACAGGAAAATTGCGAACTTAATGAGAGCTTTGGCAAACTTGCGTCCGACAGATACCTTAGCTTTACATTAGCCTAGGATATGAAGAGTCATGGCAAATACCGCCCCAACTGTCTTACTTAAATAGCTTTCTTCAGTTGACTGCTCTGAGAAACCCAGCAGGAAACATCAACAAAATATTTAAATACGAGTCATGCAATCTAAACAAGTCTAAGAGGGGCCCTTTTTCTCGTGCCAGATCCCAAACAAACCTTCCTTTTGCTCGCTTCGTTCGCGTCTTCGTATAAACTCGCAAGCCTCGCCGCTTGGGCCATATCAATCGGAGGCTGCTCTCAAGCTTAAATTCTGCAGATTATTTACGCATTTGTCAAGTAACCCTTGAAGGACGCAAGGCGAAATACATCTTTTGATCCATTTGCCAAGAGCCAAGTCAGAAGTTTAAGTTGATCTGTTTGAGGTCATTCGCACAAGAAAGTAGCTTTGTTTAGTGGAATTTCAGAACCTCAACAAGGAAACTAACAAAATAACCACAAAAAACGCGAAATTTTGCGGATATTTAATGCACCATTAATTATCTGACTTCGTTACAAATCATCTTACGTATCTGAACATAAAGTTGGAAAGTGCGTAATGAGTTTGGGCAACTGGCAAACTATACGAGCCGCACAATATGACACAGTACTGGTTGTCATCCACTGGAATCTCTCTTCAAGGGCCCCTACAGTCGGCGCGCACCTTCTCTCAAGGGACTTAAGAACCAACTGAAAACATTATCTAACAACCTTTGTTTTTATTAACTTTACCAAAGGGACTCTTCCAACCAGGAGATATTTTCCTAGTCCCGAAGAAGGTTCCACATCCGCAAAAATTAAATACTACAACATCCAGGACAGGGGGGGTCTTGTAATTAAAGAGGATTCGCTATAGAGCACCAGCCCAACATCGCATGCGCATTTCTGATTGAGCAATGATTGTCTTTCGAGTCAGAGTTTCACGTTCCCAAAATGTAATCAGTGATGCACCCAGTACTTTGATAGAGCGGACAGAATACTTAGGCGTGACACAAGATTTTTGAGGAGAGTACAACGAAAGCAAACCGCGCTCTGAATTCGAGGCTGCAGTCGGAAGAAGTTGCTACAAAAATGGTGACCAATCTTCCCCCACAACCTGGCAACCTTTCCCGAACGGATTCTAGAAACTTTTAGAGATGCTTACAGATCCCTAGCCACTAAATACGATTGAAAACTTGAAGTCTCTGGACACTCTTCATCCCGTATTTATATAATTTCAAAGATTCTCTTGAGTTCGATCATGAGCTGCCAGTCGGATTTCTGTAAATCTTCCCTGAAGTAATTCTTCACAGCATCGATAGACTCCCGGCTTATCTGTAAAACATCGAGAAACAGAAGAGCATTTTAACACACTGAACGTGATTAGCCTCCATGAAATAGAGATGGCAACATAGCAGAAACTTTGATTTGTCTCGCTTTGCTCCTAAAGTGCTAAAATTGCGCAGTCGTAAAGGCTTACATCAGTGACCTGTTCGCATTCGGAGACGTGTACGACTGTTAAATTAGCTTAAATTATCAGTATTTCTTGATTAGGATGAGGGCCATAGCACACTTGGACCCCTTGTTCTTCAAGTGGAAGCCTAAGAACTAGAAAATTCATAAGAATTATGACACAAAAATTGCGGGATGTTGTAAAATTCTACTCTCACCCAAGTCTTCCAGCTATCAAGTGATCTCACCTCAACCAACGATATTCTAGCTATAAGAATTTACTTAAAAAAAAATTTTACTCGAGAAAACTCCAATATTCAACTCACTCGTTCCTGATAAAATCGTCTGCGTAACCCAAATCTTATAAGCTCTAGCTTCTAGTAGTTTTTTTTTTCCGCCACATCACTAAATTCTCTTTTAGTTGTTGACAAATTTGTATATAGGTAAAACTGCAATTCTCCTGCAATTATAGATTGATTACTTGAAAATTATAGTTGTTACAAATAAACAAAGAAATAAAAAATAAAAGAAATTAGACAGCTAAGTAATCTCACCTTGCTGACCAACAGGTCCGTGTGATCAAAATGCCGCCCGTACATTTTGGGCGCCTCCCCTGAAGGAGACTCGATCTTGACACACACCTCCATTCCTTTACGAGCTTCAGTAAGCGGCTTGTGGTTTGCTTCAATACCAGTGAGGACACCGACGTCCAAAAACTTCATAATATACATGTGTAAAGAAAATCAAGATCAGTGCTGCCACACAACAGAAAGACAGGGCGTTCAATAACAGGCTTGAAGTGCTTGACTCACTTATGATGCGCTTCTTGAACGGGCCATGTAAGTAATTATAAAGGGGGTACATCTATCAACTCTACATACTGCCGGGGTTTCAGTAAAAGCAAGTTACCGTCTGTCTTCCGCCGCCGATAGGACCTATCACCGCCGTCTGTTGAGCCCGCGAGCAGGCTCTCGTGTTCGAGTTTCGCCTTGACGCACAGGCGCCTATTGCACCATGGGAAGCCACTTGTAAAAAATAATTTAAAGAAACCCCTGCAGCTGAGTAGAATATCAGAACCATTACACCCTAACATCAGTATGCATATTCTCCATACTGTTCTCCGAACATTTCCTAAGGTGCTGACAAGGAGAATACACTTAACAATCAGGAGCTTCTTAATGAAGGCTGATAGTTTCGAAAGAAACTGTTTGGGGCTGCGTCGGTGGGAGTAACGAAATAATTTGGATATACCAACAAAGTTGAAATGGTAAATTGGCCACCGTAACGATTACAAAAGCTGACGTTTCGAGCGTTAGCCCTTCGTCGAAGGGCTAACGCTCGAAACGTCAGCTTTTGTAATCGTTACGGTGGCCAATTTACCATTTTAACTTTGTTGATATATCCAAATTAGGAGCTTCTTAAGTTGTTGATCATTTCCTTTATTTTCCTGACCTTAATGTGTCATTCAGGGGTGATATTGTAAGGAGAATTTAGATTCTAGTCACTTTTAGGGGTTAAAGGGTTAACACTTTCAACAAGTCAGTCAAGCCAATCATGGGCACGACTCGAGTCGTTCAAACCTACAAGGCGTATCAGAAATACACAAGTTACACAGCACTTTAACGCCTTACAACAACACTGACCTCTTTACTTGGAATCGTTATTGGTGTCCCTTCCTTTATTACACCGGCCTCCACAATCACACCGACGACAATTGGGCCACGAGAGTTAAAAATGTGCTGTGGCATGATTCGAAGCTTACACGGAAACACTGCGATGTGTTTGAACTCTTCTCGCTTCTTTTGTTTGAGATCCTAGTGAAAGGCATTGAAAAACAGTTTAAAACAAACTGTAGGGCCTAAAATATTCCTCGATAACTCAGCTACCATAAGAGATATACATAAATAAATAGAAGAATCGTTTACTGAATTAAAGAGATACTATGATGATGATGATGATGATGATGAACTATGCTTAAAAAACTCGTGAGGGATAAAATCTTAGCCAGGCATGGCGCGGTTAGCTTCCTAAAAAACAATGGCTGGTAATAAGGAGTTCTTGTATCTATTAGTTCTACAAAGGGAGACGCCGAGGTTTATCTTTCTTCGTAAGTCGGCTGGCCCCTAGTGGGGAAGAGGTCTGCCACCCCGGCCTTCCCCTCTTAAGAAAGCAACTTCTTCTTCCAGAAAGGCGCTGTATTTGTCTTACCTCTCTATAGGCTGTAAATTTATCAAACAAGTGATATATGATGTCGGCGGAAAACACTTTCACGCCCAAACTGTCAGCCATTTCTTGTGCTTCTCTTTCTATCCGTACATCAAAGGCCAGGATCACAGCGTATCTAAGAAATGCGGTGACAAACACGTGTCATGTGTAGCAAAGCATTTGAAATAAAAACACGAACAAGCGCGAGCAAAAGAGAGAAAAAACAAACCAGACATAATGTCCTTGGTTAGGACCTGTTATGATTGCTACAATTTTGAGGAAATATATATATATTTTTAGAAATATCAGCAAATAATTTGAAATCACTTTCCGTTTTTCGAAATAAAATTCCGGCTAAGCTTGTCAAAATAAAATTTGAAAAAAAAAATTGAAAAATTGTAGTAAGAGACAGGGGAGTGAATAATGTCCAACACTATTATGACCTTTTACAATGTTTAGACCACTTTCATAAATGGCGGCCGGATTAATATTCTTTTGTTTAAATTTTAATTAGCCCTTCTGGCCTCGTTCTCCAGTTCGAAATTCAAAAGAATACATTATCTCAAGCGAGGCCAGAAGGGCTAATTTAAATTTAAATAAAAGAATATTAATCCGGCAGCCATTTATGAAAGTGGTCTATAACAAGATTTATTACACAACTCGAGCAGTCAGAGGGCCAATAACTAAAATCAACCAATCAAAATGCTCTATTGCCGGTCCAATATTCTCTAAGTATTGGACCGGGCACTGTCCCGAATGGTCCGAATGGTCCCGAATGGTACCACACTGTGTCCCTTTGAACTTCAGTCGTATAATAAATCTCTTATTAATCAAGCTTGCTCGGGACCGTACTGGAAGAATATTGGCCCTCGGTCTTTTTTGTACAGACCTCGCTGCGCTCAGTCAGTACTGTCAAGACCTCAGGCCGATATTCTCCCAGTACGGCCCTTACGCTTGGTTAATAAGATATATGCACACTGTTTGTTCGATACGAATACGTATGTGAGCTGGGAGAGGTGTCAATATTTAACTCCCAAGATCTCATGGCAATTATCCTTTCTGTCTTTCACACAATTCTTATGATGTTAAGTTTGAAGAATTTAGCACTGGATCAATGCTAATTCCCGAAATACAATTTCCATTCTTCTCATCACTTGTCTGCTTGATGTTGTAATGATAATGAAGGGAAAAGTTAGTTGCAACTCATCTCAGGGGTCAAAAGCTTAAGGGAGAAAAAAGATTAATTAGAGGAGAAGCTGCCATGATGAAGGTTTGCGCGGTAAAATTGATAAGGACTCACTGGCTATCGTGCTCCAACATGGTGGAACATTTCATGATGTCCTTCTTGTGAACTGGACCAATGTTTACTCCGGAGTACTGAAAAATAACAAAACAGCTTACCATCTGCGAGTAATAACTAATTATTGAGTGATAGACTTTTTACAAATAAGTAGAGTGATGACGAAAATATAGTAACAGATGATAAGTCATCATTTGACCGAATTACTGATTGGAAAAATAGCTTTGCAAATTGAATAAAAAAAACAAACAAACAAAACAAACGTATTCCTAGCAATACAATACCATACATGCTACTCACGGGAATTTTTGAAGTGCGCAGAAATTCAAGTAAAGCTTCCAGAGATCCCAAGGTAGAGGCTTGTACATACACACCACGGTCAGACAACTTGATAGATTGTAGAGTGTCACGCAATAAAGTGGCCACTTCATTCTGATAACAGTCAGAGTACAGAAATCACAATTAGCCGTCTATAATAGCGACTCAATGGACACGACACCATTACAACCGATTTCTAACGTGTTCCAGGTGTTAACGCTGCCACTATGACTCAAAAACAAATTCAAATTTTGAAGCTGATGTGCATCTACAGCTACTGGCCTACAACCAAAGTAACATTGTCAAAGGATAGTGTAGAAGAGTACATAGACTGAATCTATGAAAGTGAATACTCTCTTTAAAAAATATTATTGATATTTCTGCTGCTTAGTATTTTCACTTCACGAAATTATACTTTTATCCCTCTAACTCTAAGATCTGATGTCCAATTCTCCCCTGTAGCTGCTACACATTTCCTTGTAAATTAGTTACGAGAATTTGGTGTTATATTAAGACAACAACTTCTACCTGATAAGTTTGAATATTCTCCTTTAACTGTTTGCTGGACAATGTACTGATATTATAGGGAGAATTAACATGTTTTGAAATGTTGAAGGGTCAAACATTGCATTATCTTAGAGCAAACGTGAAGCGGGTAACCATGGCGGAAGCACTAAACACGCAAATGGAAAATCAGGGCTTTTCATATACCTTGTTGACTGTAATTAATCATATCACATATCATCAATAAATAGCCGTCGAAAAATGTCACATACCTTCCAATAATCCACTTCATCTGGTTGCTGGGCAACAAACAGTGGTATACCAGCAAGGGCCTTTTCCAGGTCCTTTGCAGCGATTTTAACTCCCTGAGCCCCCTTTAGTTCCTTGTTGTTAATATACTGGTTTTTAACCCGTAACTCTTTGAGGGGCTGAGGCGTGAGAAGGGCCCTAATTTGGGTCACAATGGGACCCTCGATTCCGGCCACAATCACTGTGTCTCCTTCTTTGAGTTTCCCATTCACCAGGATTAAATCTATGGTGGTACCAAGACCAGGCAGCGATTTGACCTAAAAACGCAAAATAATAATAATAATAATAATAATAATAATAATAATAATAATAATAATAATAATAATATTATTATTAACATTTTTTAAGTCTAATAATAATCCTTTATTTACCATAATCACTAAAAATTTACAAAAATCATGTTAAAAGGCTTAAAATGTCTGATAAAAATCCAAGAAAGGCTATTGGATACACGCTTCGGTTAGTAACGATAATGACAACAACAAAAATAACTATAATAATTCGGTTCTCTAGGATCAGACTCGTATCAGACCCAAACTAACTTTGATAACAAAAACGACCTACATATAAAAGTCGCGAAAGCAACTACTAGTTCGTATTAAAAGAATTTCAGAAAACGTGCCTCGAAATTATCCTTATAAAAGTGAATTGCATTAAAAAAAATATATGAAAAGGGAAATGAAACTCTTACTCTAAAAAACTGTCACTATAAAAACAAATTTTAAAAATGTCTAGCCTATATTTGCCATAGCATTGTCAATTAAAAAATCTGTATCGAATGTTTCAAATGTTCTTCTCTTCTTTCTTGTACCTCTCAAACATAAGAGGGCGTATCGTAAGAGCGCAAAGGAGATTTTGGCTCTAATCCAGGACCTAGTGGTAGAGTGTGTTTCACATTTCTTAATGGATATGAGTTCAGCTAAGCGTTTATTGTAAATTTTGCATTCAGTGCCCATCCCTCCGGTGGTACTAAAGATCAGGGGCGTAAAGGATCCTTGCTCTATATCCAATACTCTACTGGCATACTTTCGTTTCTTCTCATTTTCGTGCTGTTTAAAGACTTGCTCAGATGTCTTCTCACGATAGGAGTCAGCATAAGGGTGGAATACCCACACATCAAAGTATGCAGACTTCTGTCGCTCCCAGAAACCTCTGGCTAGAATATCAAGACGAGCATCTTGGGAAGTATTGGCCCCATTATTCAAAATTTCTCCCATAATCTGCCGCAGGGGAGGCTCGATTTCCACATCTTTACATACGGTGCTAAGCAGTGCCGCCTCCAGGTCTCTGATCTCGTTGTGGCGTTGTATCACAAATCCGCCATTTATGCAGGTCATCGCATGGTTCACTTCAAAGATGTCGCCACAGACGCACCAGTTTGGGATGTCAGAGACTTCCCAATTATATCTCAGCTTAAGGGCATCTCTAAATTCTCCTTTATCGAGATCGTATCCTAGGTCTTTTAACGGGATGACAGTGAGCCAACTGGAGGCACCTCTTTCTGATGCTTGTTCTTTCACTTTGAGCGAGTTTGGTGTTAACATGTTATTTACCCTTCAGATTCTTTCAGGGCCTCACGTTTCTTAGCTATGGCCTGGGACTTTGCAGCATTGTTATCTACTTCATCTGGAGTGTGGTGATCTTGATGTATAATTTGAATATATCAACAAAGTTGAAATGGTAGATTGGCCACCGTTAAGATTATAAAAGCTGACGTTTCGAGCGTTAGCCCTTCGTCGGAGCGAATAGGGGAATTGTGGGTTGTGTGTGCTTTTAAAGGCAGAAAAAGGAGCTACGTGATCTTGATGTAAGATAGCTGAGTCAGTGGTCCAGTAACAGTTACTGAGACTTCGTACTCTTGAGATGCCAATTCTACAGGGTTTGCGATACCAAGTCCGCCCAAACGCACTGGGAGAGCAAGTAGGTTGCGCTCTTCTTCATTAATTTAATGATCTGTAATAGCAGGGATTAAAAGATTTTCTATAGCATTCTCAAGTGGCTCAAGTAGATCACTTATATCAGGTAGTGTTCTCAAGAAGTAGGTCCAGCGATGACGCAGTCCTACAATGAATGCAGCATAGTATGCCTGAGGTTGGGAAACAGCGAATTCCGCAAGCTTAGTAACTTGGTTAACCCAGTCTTCTACTTTGTCTCCGACGTATTCTTCTAAGAAGGCTCTAGATCCTAAAACCGCACCAAGGTGCTTGTGTCCTTCAGACGTCACGTTGATTTCAGTGTCGGCAAACACTGCCTTTGCAGCACTTTCTCTCTCCGGCTTGGTGATTAGCAAGCACTTTTTGGCATTCAGAAAGTAGCCTAGTCATGGCACACTTTCAATGAGCACATTCCACCACTTTCTGACCTCAAGAAGTGAACCACTTCCGGCAGCATCCTCGGCGAACCAGCACTGCTTAGTTGCGCTTGAAACTTGTAGTTGTGTGATGAGTGACTGGAGACTCATCACACTCATAATAATAATAATAATAATAATAATAATAATAATAATAATAATAATAATACTAATACTAATACTACTACTTATAATAATAATAATAATGACAATAATAATAATACCGTGAGGGTATGTTACCAGAATGCAGACTGAGTCTTATAGAGGCTTCACCGCAAACAAATCTACCACCAGCACGAGAGTAAGAAAAAGAGAATGTAAGGCAGCAGGGTGCTAGCAGTAGAACAAGGCTCCTTTACACCACTGGTATTTACTACTACCGGATGAATGGCTGATGAATGGCTCATGAATGCGAGAGGTATCACGGTAGACTAGCTGAACTTTTATCAACCAAGAAGGGAGAGGATTACTCAGACGATAATGGCCTCCTATCCCCGAATATCATGACAGCATGAGATTGATTTCCCTCGATGCCTACGATCTTGGTTTCAGGCTTCACCAGTTAACAAATGGTAAACACCACAGCGTACACTATTGAGTTATGGATGCGAAAGAAGCGTAAGAGTCGCTCGAGGCGATAGCCGAGAGCGACTCTAGCTTCTTGAGTGCTTAGCAAACCTCCCAAGTGCATCCATAACTCAATAGTGTACGCTGTGGTGTTTACCATTTGTTTTATAACATAACATTAACACATTGTAGCTAAAGAGTTCCCTTTTGTTTAACAAATCTTACGTGACCAGAAAAAAACAAGCGCGCGCGGAAAAATAGTCTTTGCATTTGCTCACGTCAGCAGCGTACACCCATGGGCAAATGGGGGACGCTAAATTGACCAATCAGAGCGCGCGCTTTACTTTGGTTATGTTATAATCGACATTCAAGACACTCACCTCTAACACCATGCTTTCCATATCCTCTGAGTAGGAGAGCCTCTGCGCCAGTCTTGTTTGAGTAAGCTGCACCACTTGTGAGATGAGGTCTCCCATTCCATCTCCCGTATGAGCTGATGTGGGTACGAGCGACACGTAAGAACGAGCGTCGGGATTGTTGTAAAACAAAGCTGCGTTCAAACCCTGTGAAAAAGGGGAAACGTGGTGTTGGGGTACGATTAACTCCCATGAGTGACCAATACAGAATTTCTCCTTACAATATCAACACAAAATCAAGCAGAAAATGTAAAGAGAATATGGAAAAATATCAATTAGGGGATTATTAGTCGATCTAATACCAAATTCTCAGAACTAGCATCATATGAATTGTATGGCAGACAGTATGGAGAATTATTAATGAGATCTTAGGGAAGACTGGGTTAAAGAGCTCAGTCTCTTTTCAAGTTCGCCATTTGCAATCGTCTCAATCTTATCCATCCTGTGCCCCTTTCCCCCCCCTCCCCACCTTGCGATTTCTTTCAAGCTTACTCTAACCTATTTTGTATGCGACTTCCCAAGCACGCGATAATCTAAAGGTTTGACTCGATTGGCAAGTGGGACACTTGCACGGTAAAGGCCGCGAAAATCACAAACCTGTTCAGAAAACTCTTTGATTACGATCTGCACACGTTCATCAAACTCCTGCTTGGTGTTCTTCTTCTGTTTCTTGATCGTGTCTACGATGCCAGAATTGGGTCCCCGCTTCCATTCGAACAGCCTGTCAACCTTCAAAACGATAGTTTTTTTTTTTTCATTTACAATAAGAAAAAACCTTCACGATACAATCGGCTTCAAGTTGCTACGATGTATAAATTAGCCAAAGAATGCTGGAATGCAGTAGGTATCAAAGCAATCCAGGAGCCTCATTCACAATAAAAAAAAAAAAAAAAACTTTCACATACAATCGTCTTTAAGTTACGATAGGAAACTTCATCACTTGACGAAGGAATTCCGCGTTAAATTGCACGCGAAAAGCGTTCGCGATTCGTGCGATATCGATTTTCAACTGCAATTTACAAGGAATTCACGAATCACGCAATGGATTTTCATAGAATCGCATAATTGAATAAAATAAGAAAAAAGAAAACATCAATAATATAGTTTGTTTTGAGTTAACCAAAGAATGGTCGTGTGCGGTCAGTGCAAAGCTTTCTCACACCCGTGCCCAAATTTTGTTCGGCCACTCTTTCGGAACGTCCTTTATTCGCCGCGGATGCTAACTGTATGTCGTACCTTATTCAGTGCCACTATAAAAGGAGTCTTCCTCTTCTTTAACAGGTTAAGTGACTCGATGGTTTGGGGCTCCAAGCCGTGCATAATGTCTACCACTAGAATCGCCATATCACACAGCGATGAACCACGGGATCGTAAATTACTGCAATATACAACCATACACACCATGAAGATTTAAATACGGCTAGCTTAAACTGCACTTTAATAGTAAGTGCTACCGGTAATCATATTTGGGTTCAACTTTGTTAAAATCTCTCTCCGAGTGGAATGATGCGAGACGTATTCAAATGCAGAAAACATGATAGATTGGTAACGAATTAATGATAACAGCCACTCACAAGTAAACTGCAAATTAAGCAACTGCAGAAAGAGGAGCCCGAGAGTAGCCAAGATTCGACGGGTTTTTGAGCCTGTCTCTCCGTAAAGACTTTTCTTTACAATGAATTTTATCATTGTTAACAAAATTATTCCTTTGATCACAAAACCCTTCTAAAATTTGCCTCGCTCCCAACATGGAGCTTTGTAGCACAGTTGCCAGTGGTGCCTTACCGGTATCAGAGAGGCACTGGTGCCCTACCGGTATCAGAGAGGCACTGGTGCCTTACCGGTATCAGAGAGGCACTGGTTTTCACCCTCAACACTCTAACATCAGTATGCATATTCTCCATACTATTCTCTACACATTTCTTAAGGTGCTGACAAGGAGCAGAATTCCTTCTTTACTTTGGTGATCATTTCCTGTATTCTCCTGACCTTTATGAGTGATTCAGGGGTGATATTGTAAGGAGAAATTAGATGCTGGTCACTTTTAGGGGTGAAAGGGTTAGGGTTCACCAGGTTCACGTGTTCAAGCTTCAATTCTTCTTTCCTTTTTTACGTTCAGTGACAGCTTTTTCAAGGGAGTTTAACGATCAGAATCAATTACACACTTATAATCCTATTTGATAACTTTTTCTGTGATCAACTCGCACGCCATCAATCGCGCTGAGATCAAATCTCACCTAAATGACTCGTGCCCTGGTGTGTCGATAATAAGAAGACCAGGAAGCTTTACGTCAAAAGACTGGAACTGAAATAAAAATTAGAAACAATATCCCTCACAAAAAAGCTGAAAAGATCAATTTACTGCTATCACTTTGTTCGTAACAACTTTTTCCAACACTTGAATGATAATGCTTCGCATTTCACAAAAAAAAAAAAAACAGAAATCACATCATTTGTTCACACTTTTTCAAAAGAAGCACAATTTAGAATTGACAGAAAGCAGTTGAACCGTTAAATATTTCGCTCTTCGAGCCTCTTCAAAAGACGCGATATCTTTTTCTTCAAGGTATCTAGCCTCACCGTTTAAAATTTTCATCTTGCGCGACAACAAATTAAAGCCGCGGGAAAACGACACTGATAACTGCATGCAAGGTTCTTATGACCAGGACCAACGTACAATGAATATTATAAAACATTTATTTCTTACTTCTTTAATCATCTTAGTCTGCTCTCTAATGGCATCTACAGGCACCATAGTAGCACCGATCTGTTGCGTGATCCCACCTGCCTCTCCGTCTTGGACATGGGTATGACGAATCTACAAACACATAAAATAAAACTTCGGTTAAAATTCTATTAAGCCTCCCGTCGATAGCTTTGTGGTTTTTTTTTTACGATCCCATCTCCCCCCCCCCCCCCTTCTCTCTCATACGCCCCAAACCCTTCACCTCACCAACGAAGCCGTGAACATCGCTATTGGTTTGGAATTGATAGAGCTTTAGTAGTACAAGATATACTTACATTTGAAAGCCTTCTTTATCAACTTCCGTTTAAAATATTGCTAGGAAATACAAACTGCACACAGTTTTCTCAATAATGCCAGTTTTTGATGAGCTGCCCAATCATCTTGGAAGTCCCCCCCGCCCCCCCCCCCCCATCCACTTTACCTGTCTTGCGCTCCGGTTGTTTATAGGATTACTAACTATAAAGAGGTACGAGGGGGGAGGGGGGAGAAAGTGAAAAGTGGATTTGTTCCTGGAGTGGATAATTTACCTTGTCTAAAATCTTTGTTTTCCCGGTGTCTACATGCCCTAGTACGCAGATAACAGGAGATCGCAAATTGTCCATGCTGCGGTTGGCTTCTGCTCTCACGCGTCTTTTCTGAAAAAAACAAAAAACAAAAAACAAAAAACAAAAAAAACAAAAGCAAAAAAACAAAAATATGTTCAAAATCTATTTATATGACATGCAAAATTATCATAAATGTTTGTAATTATTTCGATCTTTCTCTGACAATTTATAGTCAAACTAAGTGAAGCGTACCCCTCAGGATTACATTAATGATTTGATTATTTGAATATTGAACCCGCTAATCGTTTCAGGAGCGCAATAACGAATTGAATATTTGAACATGGAACCCGCTAACCGTTTCAAGAATGCAATAATGGATTGATTATTTGAATATTGAACCCGATAGCCGTATTCGTTTTGAAAAGGCGCGGATCATTGTTCAAATCAGAAGTTCATTTCTGATTGGATTACGCGAACACGTGATGATGGATCGGAACCATTTCAACATGGCGGGAAAGGTAAGTTCGAGTGTTGTGTAGAACTTCTTGTAAATGTTGTAAATGGAATGTTATCGAGAGCTTTTTTCGCCTATTTACATCTCGACGAACTTGTAGAAATTCTTGTGTGTATTCATGGTCGAAAAAAATAGTTTACGGGCGAAGTCATTGCAAGACTTTTTTTTTATTTCGTTAATATTTGCGATGGACTGTTTTCGCAGTGTTTTTACAGTGCAGTTCGTTCATTTTCAGGATTCCTCGTCAAATAGAACAATCTTATTGGACTTCAGAAATGGACTTCTAATTTGAACAATGATCCGCGCCTTTTCAAAACGGATACGGCTATCGGGTTCAATATTCAAATAATCAATCCGTCATTGCATTCGTGAAACGGCTAGCGGGTTCAATAATCAAATAATCAATCATTATTGCATTCTTGAAACGACTGGCGGGTTCAGTATCCAAATGATCAATTCATTAATGTAATCTTAAGGGGTACGCTTCACTTAGTTTGACTGTAAGTTCTTAAATCACACCTGTATTCTTTCTCGTACGGTCTCTTCACTTAGTTTGACTGTAAGTTGTTAAATCACACCAGTATTCTTTCCCGTACGGTCTCTTCAATTAGTTTGACTGTAAGTTCTTAAATCACACCTGTATTCTTTCCCGTACGGTCTCTTCACTTAGTTTGACTGTAAGTTGTTAAATCACACCTGTATTCTTTCCCGTACGGTCTCTTCAATTAGTTTGACTGTAAGTTGTTAAATCACACCTGTATTCTTTCCCGTACGGTCTCTTCACTTAGTTTAACTGTAAGTTGTTAAATCACACCTGCATTCTTTCCCGTACGGTCTCTTCAATTAGTTTGACTGTAAGTTCTTAAATCACACCTGTATTCTTTCCCGTACGGTCTCTTCAATTAGTTTGACTGTAAGTGGTTAAATCACACCTGTATTCTTTCCCGTACGGTCTCTTTAATTAGTTTGACTGTAAGTTGTTAAATCACACCTGTATTCTTTCCCGTACGGTCTCTTCAATTAGTTTGACTGTAAGTGGTTAAATCACACCTGTATTCTTTCCCGTACGGTCTCTTCAATTAGTTTGACTGTAAGTTGTTAAATCACACCTGTATTCTTTCCCGTACGGTCTCTGTTTTGCTTTCCTCGTCCTCCGACTCTTCCTCACTGTCACTGTCATCGTCATTCTCCTCAGAATCACTTCCTTCTTCACTTTCCTCACTCCCCTCAGATTCTTCTTCACTCTCGGCAGCTGCATCTATTGGCTCTTTGACTTCCACCTTAGAAAAGATACGATAATTATAATATTAGCTCAATTATAATAGAAAAGATAGAATAATTATAATATTAGCTCAATTGGTAGAGCGCTGCACTAGTATCGCAGAGGTCAGTGGTTCGAATCCCGTACAGGCCTGATTTTTTTCAGGTCTGATTTTCGCTATTGCATAAATAGCGCTCTCTACTGCGAGGATCGTGCAACATACGTATCTCATACCGCAGTTCAAATATATGAACTTCATATATTCATTGTACATAATTATAATATTATAATAAGAAAGGCCTCGCTGTTGATTGAATTTTAAGGAATTAAAACTGGCTTCTTCAAACTTTTCTAGTATTCTACTATTCTACTCTAGTATTCTCCCATGTGGTTTATTAGTTCGGTAAACGATGGGTACTTCTGTCTACTGCTTTTGTAAAATTACTATGAGTTTATCGCTACAATATACAACAGGTTTTCGACCATTTGAAGTGAGTATTTCTGTTGTTTGGAACGTGTTACAATGTTGGTAAATAATCACGTTCGACAATGTTATGTAACGTAAAATAATAGGGGGCCTCTTACAAAATTAAACAAACGGAAAAGCCTTCAGCTTACCTGAACGGTGTCAGCTGGTTTGGTATGAGAATCTACAATAAAAAGTCCATTGTTCAGATTGCTGCATTCTACATAAGCAATGAAATAAAAACACAACAAACACAGTAGCGTCGTAACAACCTACAAGCGAACCTGTATTTAGTGGTCACCCACCCCTTAATGCAGGATTCACAGAATAGGGTATTGTAAAAAACAGAAAATGGAAAACAGTTACAACCATCTTCAAAGGTAGTATATTGTGGTCTACTTTCTCCATCAGCCAGCCCTCATCATACAAGAGCTCAGGCACACGCGTTTCTTAGCTCGCGATTAAGTTTTTAAAAGGTCTTGAGCGAAGCGAACCAGCCAGAGGTACGCCAGTCATCTGGCACTAACAATTATTAGTGCTAGACCACTTGCTGTTCTCTCGCCGTCTACTCAAACTTATTCTGTCACTGAAGAAGGAACGCCTCGAGCTGAGGCACTTATAAAGATAACCTGCTCACGGGCTATTCCTCAATCTTCAATTTTCATTTGTCTCCACTTTTCTTAATGCTCATTTTTATAATATCACAACCGACAAGCGACAAATAAGAATTGATAAAAGTCACTACAATGAAACTGGAAAAATTGAAAGAAATCACTCGGCACTATACAAGTTTACCAGACGAAAGTACAAAAAAAAAAAAAAAAAAAAACTACAGACCTTTAACAGCAGTACTTTCCTCTGATTCTTCATCAGAATCAACCTCCCAAGAATCCTTAACCTAAAAAAGAAACAGAAGCTCAACAGATAACAGAAATTTACAGTTTTCAAAATAAAGACCTACACGCTTACCAGACTTGAATTCAAGATTTAACTCCCATGAGTGACCAAGACAGAATTTCTCCTTACAATATCAATACAATATCAAGCAGACAAGCGATGAGAAGAAAGAAAAATATCGATAAGGGAATTATCAGTTGATCCAATACCGAATTCTCAGCATTAACATCATAAGAATTGTAAGGCAGACAGTAAGGAGAATTATGAATGAGATATTGGAAGTGAAAAGGTTTGGGCAAATCTCAAGCAAATTTCAACGAATTTATTGTGAAGCTTCAGTGTATCACTTTTAACGAAAAAAGCTTTGCATGGCATTGGAATGAGGCCCCTTCCAAATGGAAATACTGCAGGATTTCTAGCAAGCCGGTATCTCGGTATCTTGTTTCTACCACAACGCGATTTCCGCAGGGCACTCGTCCCCTAACGTTGTGATTTTCATTCAGAAAATCTCGAATTCGACTTCGAATTACTCTTATAATAAAATAGAGGACAAAATTACTGAATGCTGATTGTCAATGAAGAGGGTATTTTTTCTTAATTTTGCTTGAGAAGAGGGCAAAATTACTAACTCATGATTGGTACTCAGGTTGCCTAGCAACAGATAATGCTATCGAAAAGTTGTTGCTGAAGATTTTCTATAACAATGGCGTCTCGTTTCGGCAAAAGCGTTCATTCGCCTTGAGGCCCTGAGCAACGCAAGCGATAGAGAGGTCCTGAGCAACGCAAGCGGTAGAGAGGTCTGTAAAGGGCCACTACAAATGATAATAGCGCCAGATTCCCGGCGAACCTCTCCCCGACTCGTCTCAAATCTTCTCGCGATCGAAGAAACACGCGTCCTGCAGCGCTGAAAATAGAGAGAGATTTTTCACCGCGTTTACTTGTAACGCGAACAGCAAGAGTGACCACGTGATAACGTTTTTCCCGCCATTTTTTCACGTTTGCTGGATGCACTTTGCCGTTTCTACGTGAAAATAACCCCTTTCGCGTTTGAGGAAATAAGTCATACAGGAGCGCCTTCCAATGCACCATGACGTGAGCTCACGCGAAGCTTAAGCAATAAGATTCACGCCATTTTACGTGAAACGTGAAAGGGCAAGTCGACGTTTGCCGTTTCACGTAAACGGGGTATTACATCTCTTTGATGGAACAGAGAATTAACTCTGTGCCATCATTTAGAGTTAACTCTCTGTTCCATCATTTGTGTTCATAGTGCTACGCGGCACAACATTTATATGTACCCTTACTAAATCCCTTCCATGAGGGCCTTAATTCGACAACCAGAGATGTGTCCAGAAATGCAAGCAGTGACGAAAATCGTAGATTTGACGAAATTTGTCAACCTGTGGAAATTTTGTCAAAAGTGACGATTCTGACAGAATTTCGTCAAATCTGCCATTTTCGTTACCGCTTGCATTTTCTGGACATAAGTGGAGATGACAACCACACTCAATAAGTGACCACCTTTCTTACCTCATCTTCTTCCTCGTCGTCTTCTTCTTCATCTTTGTCTTCTTCTTGTTCATCGTTTTCATCGTCATCATCCTGTTGCTCTGCAGAGGATAAGATGAAAAACAATTACTTTCTAGAACTAACAGTCCAAACGTACCTCTCGACATCTCAGTTACGAAAAAATGTTTTCATATTAGCTCTAGAACTCCCAGAAGTGATTAACATGTAACTTCTCCCGATAAAATCAATACATTATTCAGGAAGTAGGTAAGGAGAATACTCAAACTTATCAGCTTAAAGTTATTATCTTGATCTAACACGAAATCCTCCTAACTAATTTACAGGGAAATGTGTGTCAGCTAGAGGGGAGAATTATAAATCAGATCGTTGAAGTTAGTCTGTAAGTAGTCCCTACCTTCAGATTTCTTGTCTTCCTCTTCAACAGTTGTCCCTTCAGTTGTTTCAGCTGTTGGGTGAAATGTAATTATCCAACGTTATGATGAAGTTATTTTTTTTCCCCGTTTTTAAAGTCTTCAAACCTCAAGTTTTGTTTTTGTTTGTCTCACTTAAAGTCAGAAATTTAAGAGAATGGAAAGTAGAAATGAATTGATTTGAAATTAATTTTCTTGAAACAAGGACCAGAAAAATTTAAACCACACTTTAAGTTTTAACTAAAGATAAATTTTGAAACACAACATTCTTTTCCTTACCAATATCCTCAGCCTCAACCTGCACTGTTTCTTCCTGATCTTGTTGCTGCTGCTGCTGCTGCTGTTTCTTAGGTTTTTTTGTACCATACCTCACTGGCTTCCTTACTCCATCTTGCTCTTGTTGATTCAGTGCCGGAATATTGATTAGACCTACAATTTGAAAAGTTATTTACAATGAGCATCATTTCCTTGATCCCCTTCGCTTGAGAATTCACTCTGCACAAGATTAACTCCAATTCTAAAGCAGAGTTTCTTTATTTCTTAGGTACCTTGTTTTTTCATTGAGTCCAGCATGGCTTGGGCTTGTGCTCGTTGTTGCCGCTGTGATTTAGTGAGGAGTTTTCCTTCCTTTTTAAGCCTCTCTTTCTTCTCCTACAAATTGCCATTAATTTAAAAAATTTTTCCAGTGAAAAGAGTGCACACACTGTAAACTAGTAATAATAATTCATAATCAATTTATAATTATAATTTATTAGCTTCGCTGACAGAAAGGGACTCTGCAAAGGCTTGCGCCAATTACTGCGGGCCCAGTAAACAGGCCAGACCACATCACAGTAATCTCGTGAGTGGGTTCTTTAACGTCCCCTGCCTAACCAAATTAACTAATTAATAGATGCAGGAGATGGGACCTACCATTTATTTGTCCTTATCCAAGAAGACTAGAATGTCTATTTATTTCGTGATGTTAGAAAGGTAGTACATTCTTCTCAATTATTTTAAGACCTTGAGTGTTGGTCCGGCCGGGGCTCAAATCCTTGACCTCCCGCACAACAGTCCGGCTCTCTAACCAATTGAGCTCACCAGGAGGCAGTAAGATGGATGGGAAGTGGTGACCATGTGTCACCACTGTATTCACTCTTTCACTCCCAGAAGTGATTAACAATCAACTTCTCCCTAGAATAACCCTTCACTATCCAGCTAACAGGTAATAAAAATACTCCAACTTTTTAGGTAGCAGTGTTTATTTTGAACTAACACCAAATTCTCGTAAATAATTTACAAGGAGATATGCAGCAGCTTCGTGGGGGAATAAGAGAGTTTAGGAGTTAAGTTAAGAGTTAATAAAGATGAAAAGCACACCCATGTACATGTACCTTCTCTTTCTGTTTTTTCTTCTCTTTCCTCTCCTGTTCAAGTCTTAACTGTTAAAAAAATAATGACAAATCAATATGTTAGTATTGATCAGTGAGCAAAAACTCAAAAGCAGGTCATTCATTAATTCTTAGTTATTCTAATTGTATTTTTCATAAAAATATTGCAGAAAACGACTGGCATTCAGGGGTTTCATTAAGGGCCGGGCACCGGCCAAATTGACCGGTTGTAAGGACTGTTTTGCCCACCTGGTTTAACAATCTGGAGGAAGGTTTATCTTATAAAGAAGTTTAGTTCAAAAAGTTTTGCCCGCCTGTGAAAACCAGTTGCCCTCCTGCTGATAAAATTAATGAAACCCCTGGGCATTTAATCAATTACTTGACTACTGTAGTTAGAATGACATTGATTTTAAGAGAGTGTTTTATCCATAAAAAAACCACGGCAATTAACATAATTTACACATGCCAAGGAGAGTATACCTACATGAGTGTATCAGTGCAGCAAGTAAGCAAGAGTGCACATGTCAATTAGCTGAGATGAGAGGAAGGGTTAGTTTCTGGGGGAAAAGGTAGGTTTAGGAGGAACCCCCCTCTCTCTTAAAGATAATAATATGTTAATAATAATAATAATAATCATAATAATAATAATAATAATCATCATCATCATCATCACGACACATCAATAATAATTATATTATGACATTGAGCAGCTTAGACATGTGGCTGTGTCTTAGCCAGATGCTCCAGCACCAATATTGCCAACAGTCTGTTGTGCAGTTTGGTTTGATAGTAGAAGACAGAAAGTTACCTTCTCAAGTCTCCTGTTCTCTGCCTCTTCAAGTGCTCTTTGTTTTTCCTCTTCTTCTTGTTTTCTTCTTTCTTCCTCCAACTTGAGTTTCTCCAGCTGCTCCTGCATCTGTTTCACCAATGCTTTGTTGGGCTTCTTTGTTTTCTTCTCTTCTTTCTCTCCTTTTTTCTTCTTTTTCTTTTTCTTTTTATCCTTTTCCTCTCCATCCTCTTCACCTTCTTGGTCTTCACCATTGTCTTCAAGGTTATTAACAGGTGCTGTCTGGTCGGCTTCCATATTACCAGCACCTTGTTAAAGAAACGAGTTAAAAAACGTAAAACAACAATAAAAAATGTTCAGCAGAAGAAGCAATTCAGCCACAAATTACACATAAATTCATAACATTTGAGAGTCATAGAGTCTCACAGAGTAGTTTTCAGTTGAGCCTGGTGAAACAAAAACCAAAGTAATCGCAACAGCCAATTGGAGTGAAGGTCAACATCATCATTAACCAACAAGAACTCAAGGCAAAATTAAGCAAACTGCACAGAATGTAGTAATACAGTAACTAAAGTGCCCAACATGTTCTGATACTTCACCTGCTCCCTTATCTTCACAGCTGGGTTCTGCTTGGGTTTCACTATTTCCTTCCCCACTTTTGTCCTCCTCCTTGGCTTCTCCTTTAGTTACCTCTTTCGTAGCTTTTGCTTTTGCCTTGGCTTTTTCAGCTTCCTTTTTCTTTTTCTCCCTTTCTTTCTTTTCAGCTCTCTTTTGTGCTGCTGTTTTTATTGTTGTACCAGAATCATCAAGAGTAGTGTCAGGTTTCTGTGCTACAGTATCTGGCTTCTGGACAGGTTTCACTTTCTCATCTCCTGAATCGTCCTCCAAATCTAGGTCAAAATCCTTTTTGTCTTTTTTTTTCTTCTTAGACTTTTTAGAAGTGGTGACATTGGATTCATCTAAAATCTCATCATCATTATTTGTATCCAAAGTATCATTTTCACTTTTGCTATCATCCTTGGAAGTGATTTGTTCAATTTCTGCTTCAGTCTCAAATTGTTGCTTTTTCTTGTCTTTTTTGTTTTTCTTTGAACTTGTCACTGTTTCCAATACATCTTCATTTCCATCATTTTCCACAGCCACATCATCTTCAATATCAAGACCTTGAAACCTGCCACCAGCATTTTTCTTTCCCTAAGGAAACACACAAGTTCCATAATTTATCAAATTAATGAATAGATTCCACATTGCTTGTGTCTGTTCAGTAATACATGTAGATCACAGATGACGTGAAGAACAAGAGCGGCATATGAAGGACAGCCAAGCACGTCACTGATTTTCTTACCACATTTAACAACAACAACAACAACAACAATCTTAATTTGTACTCACTCTTGCTCAGAAAAAGTTACAACAAAGAGAATATAAAAAGTATAAGTTAGAGTACTGGCTGCCTGCGATAACCATAGGGGCTAGCAGAGCCAGGCAGCTTCTGTGCATAATCTATAGCTGAACAGACCCACAACAATAAGGAACTCATTTGTTTTACGTAATAAAGAAGGAAAAATGTTTTTTTTAATGATGACGTCATCTATGCATCTGTCCTCCAATCGAGCATGAGTAAAAAAGAAAAAAACAATAAAAATGAGTGTGTAATTCTACTAATTATATTTAACAATTACTCGCATAGGCGAGGTAAAAATCGTCGAATAATCCCCAAGACGAAGTCGAGGGGATTATTCGACAATATTCACCGAACCTGAGGTGAATAATTGTTTTAGTATAATTTCAGAGCTGAACAACAGAGAAAAGTCTAAAATCATAACATTTTAGTGACATTTATTAACATTTTAGTTTAACATTTTATAAAAACCGCGCGGAGCGGTTTATATAGCGTCATATAAGGAACCGCTCGACCAATCAGATTGCCGGAAACTCTTTGTTCAGCTCTGAAATTATACTAATAAGTCTTATTACAACCATGTCAGACTAAAATAACAAACATGCCACAAATTACTCATTGTATTCCAAGACATGGGAAAAATAGATCTATAAAAGTAATAATTATAGTTATCAATTCTAAAAGAGACTGGTACATTTCAAAAGAATGTTTTCAAAATTTATGTAGAGTGCCATCTAATTAAAGCATCTTACCTTAGTTTCACTTGCACCATTTTCTTTATCTGGTCCATCACCCTTTAATGATTCAAGATCATTAAGCACATCATCTTCCCTGAAAATGGTTTTTGCATAAAATTAACTTGTAAATGATCTACTTCTCAGCAAGTCAATGACAATTCCCTTTTATCCAGACACACTGCAGTGTACCATGCACCAAAATTGAAGTGTGGTTTTTGACATAAGAATGTTGTGCATATGCTGTATACACTGTATGTAATGCTGATCAGAAATGAATTACTAATGTACATTAAAGATGCCTTCCAAGGAACATTGCCCAATCTTTAAGCTAAAAATCTAAAGATCTATAATCATTAAAGTGCACCTAAACCCCCAATTTTTTTTTCGCTTAACAAAATAAAATTTTTTTTATTTGCTCAAATCTTCAATTTTCTGTGCCTAGTCAAAATACGGAAAATTGGCCGCCATCTTGCCCCATGACCGAGTTTAAAGAGGAATGGCTCTAGCGGGTAATGTGACGTCAAATCAAGAACACGAAAGTCTGCATTTCACACATTTTCACTTGTTTGGGAAGGTTGTAGTCGATATTGTCCGAAAATATGCCGACTAAGTGTGTTGTAGGAGGATGTTGCAATGTGCGAAATTTGTAAGAGGGTATTGCGCTTCATACATTCCTCATACTACACACCTCGTCAGCATATTTCGGACAATATCAACAACAACCTTCCCAAACAAGTGAAAATGTGTGAAATGCAGACTTTTGTGTTCTCGATTTGACGTCACATTACCTGCTAGAGCCATTCCTCTTTAAACTCGGCTGTGGGGCAAGATGGCGGCTGATTTTCTGTATTTTGACTGGGTACAGAAAATTAAAGATTTGAGCAAATTAAAACATTTTTGCACAGAAATACTCCAAAAAATAAGCTTATTTTGTTAAGCGGAAAAAAAATTTTTGGGTTTAGGTACACTTTAATGGTTAATAACCTACCTGCATACAAAAAAACCTCAGAGACATAACAGTTTTCATGATTTCTGCCTTAGACTGAGACAATTCACTATCAGTGACACTTCAGGATACAGTTACTCTCCATGGAGTGTCTCACAAAAGTTAGAAAGGTTGCAAAAAAAATCATGGCATCATAAGCACTATATATAGCCTTGTACCCAATGCATATCAGGTGACTGATACTCACTAAATTTGTCAGCTGATAGTCAATAAATGGGTGCAGGGCTAAGAAAAATTGAAGGGAGCCCAGTGCTCTGAAACTGTGAAATCCAGGGTGCTCAGCATATGCTTTTTTTGAAAAAGCTAAGATTCCTGAGTCACCCAAGAACAAAAGTAAGGCAACAGAGTAGGGTTTTCCTTTTTGGCCGGTGACTGGCAATTTTCGCCGCCTGCGAACGGCTCTGTCGCCGGCAACTAAAAGAGTCCTTGCTGTTATATAATTGAAAATATTTTTAGATAAATAATTAACGCTTTGTATGTTGCCTGACAATGATGTATAAGAAACGGAAATCGATGAAAAGTACATATTTCAGCAAATAACGAAGAAGAATTTTTACGCGTGTACTGGTACGTGACATTGTTACACTATGTAATTACCTTCGCACTCGCACAGCACGCACAACTATGCATTCACATAAGCATGAGCACCGCACTCTGTATAAATTATAGTGATCTTGTAATGAATAAAAAAGTTGTAAGTTTCAACATGGATCTGAGCAAACAACATTCATTACAAGTTTGCGAGGTCAAGTCCTGCATCACTGGCATCCCTTCAAACTTCAAGGTACATATTTTATTCTATTTTTGCATTTAAATAAATTACTATTTGAAAGGTCAATTATTTTCTTGACTTATCCACTTTTAACTGTTTTAGTTAGAACAGATATACTTTAACTAAGAACTACTTATTCTCACCAAGCGAAAGCATAAATATTATCTTGGGTCAAGTTCGAAGTAAAGTAAGTCTCAGCTGATCGTGCGGGATATGATTGCGAAATATTTTCTGTGATGTTCGTATTTTTGTTTACCTTTGATTTCTGTGTCAATATATCTTGATGTGAAATTCCTCCAGATCGATTCGAGTGTTGTTTTACATTAATATTTATAAGTAATGTGCCCGGTATTGCCCGTGGGATGAACGAGTGCAGATACAAACACAGGTAACCCAGACTCACTCTTTGTGTCGCGTACACATGGTTAAATAGAGAGAACATATGGGGCGAAGTTTAGGTCTGGAAATTTACTTGAAAATGGAAATAAAAATCAATGAAACTTACCATGTAGCGATTTGTGGTTGTCCTTAATATGTACACGAAGTTTTGGGAAAAATACTCTTGAAGAAGAAGCCTTTCGTATTTGCTTAATTTAAGCACCCAAAATGTACCAGATTGCGTCTCTGAGCACTCAAATTTTCAAAATTTCCCAGAGGGCATGTCCCCGGACCCCCATAGTTGTTCGTGCCTTTGGCACTTAGGTTGGGTGCTACGCACCCAAATTATCTCTGTCTGCTTCCCTTTCATCAACTTCAACTTTCTTTGAAAAGGAAAACCCTGCAGAGGCCACTGGGTGCTGCTAGACCACAGCCCTGGGATGGTCATTTAGTCAGAAACTAACTGACATTCAACTAATAGTTGGCCAAATGGTGGATTAGTTGAGAGTTCAAGACAATATGATTCTAAGCCAACAATTAGAAGATTGTAAAGAACTTGACTGTGGGCTGATTGTCAGTGAAAATTAACCTTCCAAGGGCTGAGAAGGCAAATCAGTGAATAAACCATAATTAGAGAGACTGGCCCACAACTGAGTAAAGCAATCATTGTGGATACCATTGTTGGTTTCTTTTTAAAAACTATTGCAAGAATGTCTTGAGACTGATTAGGCATAATGAGTTAATCCTATAGTTGTTCAGATTATTTTACCATTGATCAAGGGGATTGTGTGCAGCTAACAAGATTATTTGGTTTAGTCAAATTAACACTTCACTGCCAAGATCTCACAACTACTACTCCTTACTGTCAGCCATATGATTCTTACAGTGTTACTTTAGAGAACTTGGTATTGCATCAACTAATAAGCCCCTAATTGATATATATTTTTTTAACACTTGTCCGCTTGATTTTGTATTGATATTGTTAGGAGAAATTGCGGAAAGATTTCCGTATAACCCCATACCAATCAAAAACAAAGCCGTAGTCCCAAAGGAAATCTGTTGTTTTGCCTCTGCTTTCCTTTATCCACAAATTGAATGCATAATGAAGTATGAGGTTATAAGGAAATCTTGCCGAAAATTAATTGCTCATTCATAGGAGTTAAGGGTTACTTGATAGCTAACCAAATAGTTGGCATAAGGTTGACCAACACTAAACCAATTGTCAGCTGATGTCTGCATGGCCCAATCATCAGCTGATTTCTTGGTTGAGAAACTGTCAGAGTAATTTGAAGCTTCAATTGCTATTACGAATCAAAAGCAATATAAAAGATCTTTGCAACACATGACAAAAAGTACATCAAGCTAGTAATAAATTAATAAAGATCATTCTCACCAGTCGGCGTCTTTCTTTTTCCCTTTCTTTGGCTTCCCCATCCTAGTCTTGTTTCACGTCGCCGTACGTTTTCGTAAATTACACTGTCTACTGTATCATGTGGGGGATAATTCACAACACAGGAACCAAGTCAAGATGACTGGCGCTATCTCTTTGTTTGTGATTCAGATATTCTTTCAATATCTGCCACTTCTTCAAGCTGTATAGGCAAGAACGTCATTTAAAACCAAAGACGAAAATAAATCTATGATTAAGAGCTCAAAAGGGGTTGAATATGGCCCGTAAAACTACTAAATTTTCAAAATAGAATCCGCGAAAAAAGTTATTGCATGTGAGATTGGTAAGATTTTCGTCCTGTTCTTCCCCAGTCCATCCCTCGGAAATCTAATGAGATCCCAGAGTTCATCACCCGCTCAGTCAGCGGAGTTGTACACATGACATAGCATCATGGACGTCGAGTTTCCTGGAAGAGGAGTTGGACTTTTACCAAACCCGTCAATTTAGCTACATTTTCCCCTCAACGAGAAATAATCTTTATGTCGAACAAAGAAAAGTACTCATCGGATGGTAAGGGCCGTCGTAACGAGTCCAGGTAGGGATATGTTTTTTGTTTGCATGTTCACCGAAAGCTGATTTGATGGCAATGCCCCTCTTTGCCGGCTTATTTGGGGTGATTTGTCGTCGGCACGTGTTTTAATAGTGTACTATATTGGGTTTATAAGCGTTCTTTCAAATGCTCGATTTTCTTGTCCAGGAACTGTAGCCAAGATGACGTTGGTGATGACAGCGCAGACATGTAAGTTGTACAATCATGTACTTGTGAGTCTCTACTTTATATTACAAGCTTCGATTTAACGCCAAATATAACATTTCAGTTCGTAATTTTATGTGTTGTTAATTCTACATGTAACGCGTTGGTAAGCAAATTATTTTGTTGTAAATAAACGCTGATCAGTCCCTCTTTTTACGTGAAACTAAGATCATGTTATTGGTGCAATTTATCAACACAAACTAAAATGCACCAATTCTTTTTATCGTCTTGGCAACACCTTGCTACTTTAACGTGCAACCACTTAATGTGGTGTAATGTCATTAAGTTGAAACACTTTCGATTTCTCATATGAGGACCTTCTTTGATCAGATATGCGTGTTAAGCTGGCTTTCATTTCATAGGTGCTAGGAAAATTGCTCTTGCTGTGTGGTGTATCGGTGTTTTGATTTTGGTGGACACCGTTGATAATGAATTCCCGATTTAACTCAAATTATGTACTGTGTAGAGTGAGCGTGGTGTCAATAGTACAGCTATGATGTGGATTATGTAAATCAGTTTGATTTTATTCTTGCATATAAAGTCTAGTTAATGTAAGGTTGAAACTGCATTGGATTTCTTTGCTGTGTTTTGAATGATGGCTGAATATTCTTAGATTATGTAGATGTAACAGTTTCAGATGCTACTGATTCAATAATGATTTTCTTTTGAAAGAGGGAGGGAGGTAGGGGAAGCATTTATGCATTTAAAGGATCAGGTTCAAGGTTCCTTTTTTGTTCCTGTAACTCCCAGAATGGAATAATATATGTGACCTCTCACGCGAAAACGTACACTAACGGCTATCCGTTTGAAGGCGTTTTGCCGTTCACTTGCCGTTCACCAACCGTTCAAAAAAATTTGCATCCGTTCTCACGGCCAGGGTTACCCGTGCAAAAGAAAATAGCATCCGTTCGCACGTCTAGGGTTATCCGTTCAAAAAAATATAGCATCCGTTCCCGTGGCTTGGGTTATCCGTTCAAAAAAATTAGCATCCGTTCGCACGGCTTGGGTCATCCGTTCAAAAAAGTATAGTATCCGTTCGCACGGCTTGGGTTATCCGTTCAAAAAAAACTTACATCCGTTCGCACGGCTTGTGTTATCCATTCAAAAAAATTTGCATCCGTTCGTACTGCTGGTGTTATCCGTTCCAAAAAACTAATAATTATTGGTTCAGCCGGTTACCCCTTGGGAAACGTAATTAAAATTCAACAGTTCGCACGGCTGGGGTTTCAGCCGTCCGTTGAGAAAAATTCTCAACTGTTGTTCATCAGTTCAGAAAAATGCTTAGCCGCATAAACAAGTCCTATAGCAGACGTGCTTTGAAGTTTGCAATTTTCTCTTGTAATTTTTTTTGAGAAGAGTTTGTTCTGAGAGGTCTGAGGGCCTCCCCTTAAATAACATTTTTTTTAACACCTTGCGGGTGACAGGAACTAAAGTGCATATTCCGAAATGCTGGTTAAAATGAGTACACAAATCAAGGACTGTGTCTTTTTCGAATCGTTCGACTTTGTAGATGTGGGTGTCCTGGAATGTTGTTTCCTTAACGGAAATTTCAGCCGTCAACTGAAATGAGCAATCTGTTCCTGGAAGTGTATAGCAATTTTTTTTAACTGTATCGATCGTTACATCATCTTGAGTGTTTTCAGCTTGTGCTGCGCTCGTTGATTCGATCATACATCAGTTCTTAAGGTTCAGTGTTGTAGCTGTTGCGGGTCGCTTTCTTCTCTTTATTTCAGTCTTAAAACGAATGATTTCACATTTATGGAAGCGCATAATCGCATTTACTTTTTCTTGCTCCGTGTTCTAACGGATTTGATTTACTTCTGCGTACCTTTGTAAAGCCCTGATTAAAATCATTGTCCGGTGTTATTTTGGCCCTCAGCCAATATTGTAGGGTTTCTGGGCATTTAGGCCTTTTACCGATGAACGTGAGCAAGCCACTAGCCAACGCTTACACTTTGCTAAGTCTCACAAAGGTTTTGGGAAAGGAATGAATACTTGCTTCCCCTATTCCTCTAACTCTTTGATTGATTTTTGCCTTTTATCGGCACATCTTGAGTCTGTCTTACACTCACGCCAACAACAGTGTTTGGTACCAACCATGCCACTTCCTTTAAGAACGCTAACTCTTTTTAGTGAAATTTCCTGTTGTTTTCTTTCAATTTGATTGCGCGGCTTTCAGAGCTTGCGAAGTTTTCTCAAAACATTGCAGTAAATAAATTAGTCAAAAGTAAGAAATTCTTGAAATTACGGCTGTTTCCTTGATGAGATTTACCGATCAAATTTGCTAGTCAACACTAAATGAAATGTCAAAAACAAGGTGTCAGTCTTGTTCACTTGGTCACAACTTTACTGTGTTTGGTGGCCCCTAAAAGAGCCGTTGTTTGATAGATTGCTCTAAGAACAGCAGTCGCAAAAGTGTCGATTTTACTTTCTCCTCCAATTCATCTAGTCCCTTCAGCATGTTCTCTACACTTACAACAACAGAATGATAATTCTCCATAACAGAAGACAAATCGTGTCCTTCTGGTAAAGCTGCAGCTGTCTCTTGCAGTTTGATTTCAGTTTCCTTTAGTACCTCCAATAAATCGAGGCGTTCATTGCAGATGTAATTTAGGATTTCACGCTCTCGATCCATGTAGTTGTCAAGACAACGCGCTTTAGAGTGGAAGTTGATTGGCTGAACTGAACGTTGCGTTACCTTTTGCAAAATATCAAACACCACCGTGCGTTATGCAAATTTCGTTTGAGGCGAATGTTATGCTTTGACAAGTGTAGACACCGCTCGTTCTTATTGACGCAAAGAGATGGTTTCGTCCACCTAAAATAACCTTAGTTCTCTGTATCTTTGTTACTGGTAGATATTTAACGAGAAATGTGCACAGGAATGTTTGATTTTGAACTTTAAAAAACAGGTTCTGAGTTAATGTCGGAAACGCAACCACAAAGTCGATATTCAGCTGAAAATTGAATGATGTTTGTTTTCTTTGCTCTGTGTCAAATTAATCTGGTCGTTGATTTAAAATGATTATCATCTTTACTCGCTCAACTGTTCAAAAATTTGCCACAGCCGTTCGGCCGTTCACCATCAGCCGCTCAAAATTTTTCTACAGCCGTTCAGCCGTTCACTGTCAGCCGTTCAAAACTTTTCCTCAGCCGTTTACCGTGAGCCGTGAGCCGTTCAAAAATTTTCCACAGCCGTTCAGCCGTTCACTTTGGACCGTTCAAAAATTTTTTTCAGCCGTTCAGCCGTTCTTTTTGAGCCGTTCAAAATTTTTCTTCGGCCGTTCAGCCGTTCATGTTAGCCGTTTCAATCGCCTTGGCCATCCATTTGTCATCCGTTCACTAGCCATGCGTTTTGCCATTCGAACGGATAGCCGTTAGTGTACGTTTTCGCGTGAGAGGTTACATATAACCTCTCTTATAATATCCATACAACATGCAGCAAACAGGTAGTGAGAATGCTCAAATTTATCAGGTAGAAATTATGATTCTGATCTTGCAAGAAAATGGCCAGCAGCTAGACAGGAGAATGAACAACCAGAGCTTGGGATTCAAAGGTTTAATTTGGGTAACATGGAAAATTAACTGCCTCCCGGTTAGCTCAATTGGTTAGAGCCCTGGACTGTTGTGCGGGAGGTCGAGGTCGATGGTTCAAGCCCCAGCTGGACCAACACTCAAGGTCTTAAAATAACCGAGGAGAATGCGCTGCCTTTCTTTAATAAGAAATGGATAGACATTCTAGTCTTCTCGGATAAGGACGAATAAACCGTAGGTCCCGTCTCCTGCATCTATTAATTAGATAATTTGGTTAGGCAGGGGACGTTAAAGAACCCACTCACGAGATTACTGTGACGTGGTCTGGCCTGTTTCCTGGGAATTGGGGGGAGGGGGCATCTTCAAATAAGTTTCCTTCGATTGTTTGTAAACTGTTGATGCAGTCTGGCCAAAGTCCCCCGAACAGTGTTGTGATGTGCATTTGATCATATCGACATGTTAATTTGCGCAATATAAATATTAAATTACTAATTTACTATTACTAAAACAAGCTTTTTGGGTGTCTGGATATCCAAATGTCTCACTGTTTCTGGTTTCATCCAATTTCTTTGCGAATGACTACAAATTAAGGAAAGCCAAAGTTAGCACACACAGTCTTCATCCTTTTGCTCCCGTGAGTGACCAAGACAGAATTTCTCCTTACAATGTAAATATAATATCAAGCAGACAAGTGGTGAGAATAAAGGAAAATATCAATTAGGGATTAATTGCTGATCCAATACCAAATTCTACAAACTAACATTATAGCAGTTGTTTTTTATTCTGATCCTAAGCCAATCAGAAACACAGAAACAACTTAATTTTGTTTCAGATTTCTGTATTGTCACGCATAAGTTTTCCTTCAAACCTACAGGGTCTTTACATTTCTTTTGGTACACTGTTTCTGTAGTTCTCAATGAATAATGTTTTGGGGAAGGTAATTCATTAGAAAATTAATATCATAGTAATTGTATAGCAGACAGTATCAAAAGGGAATTACTGATGACATCTTGGAACATGTTCTTGACTACTTAGTGAAGTCTTTGTATGATAGTCGAATTTTGTACACAAAAAAGTGTACAGACCGTGCAGATTTGAAGGAAAACTTATGTGTAACAATACCGAAATCTGAAACAAAATTAAGATTGTAATGGTGTTTCATTGGTTCAAGTTCAGAAGCAAAATAATGGATGAAGGGATAACACATGTGCTTGTATTGAGGGAATGAAAGGTCACTTAATTACTTTGGTTGTTGCATTGCATCATGAGATGCTGGAACTGTTTTCTTCACTGTGATTACATTTTCAGATACATGTACTATTGATCTTTTTTGCAGGAAGCGAGCTGCTGAGCAAAAGATAAAGAACTATTTCTTCCAGCTCACAGATGGTTGTGGCTCCCATGGATGTAACAATGAGTACTGTGCATCAAGCGGGAGAAAGCAAACCTCAAAGGATGATGCTGCAGCCTTGGCTTTACAGTTATTTATGAAGAAGGCCCGTCTGTGTGAACCTCTGCAAGATAAAAATCACAAAGGTATGGGTTATGAAGTGATGCAGTGGAATACTAATGCTTTTATTTTCATATAAGGAATGTTGTGTTGTGATGTTAATGAACTATTGTAGCAGGGCTGAGAAACTGCTAGCCTGAGGTAACTATTATTTAGTTTGTGATGAGTAAGAGAATTGTGATGTTTAAGCATTGGAGGAAGTAGTAGTGTATTTAACATTATTTGTACGTAACTGTACTGACTGATCATTTAGTATTGTCTATAATTGTTAGTTCCAACACAGGAGGCACCATTTCTCACAGAAAAATCGATCTTGACAAACCTTGACTCATTCTTGGAAGAGGGAAGCTACAAGAAACTTGTGCATAACATTGGCATTGTGTTTTCTAGTTCTGAATCACTGAACAAAAGTTTCCAGTTAGATTCATCTAGTAGAAAAATTTCAGGGACCAATGTTGACATAGAGGCTGTGCGGCGTATGTATGCAGCCCTGTTTAAAACGGGTGATTCCTCCGTTGAAAACTCATTGATTAATTCCCTGGTTGCCCTATCTCCAACTCTCGAAATGGAACTGCGAATCAAGTCACCAAGCAACGACCCAAACTTCTTGAATCAGTTTGTGATTATCATGGAAAACACCATGTTACAGAGTCCAGAATATTTAGATCAAGCTCTTCCTAGTTTTCTCAAGGCCATGGCACTTCTTTCTGTTAAACAACAAGCAAACTTAGTCCAAATCTGGTCACAGTTTTCAAGTCAGGATATTCGACGTATGGTGGAAACACTTCAGCAACTTGTGACATACCAAGTTTTAACAGGACCTTGTGCTACAAGCAATGCACCTGTACAAGAGGATGAAGCGATTGTAGCAGCAACCAAAGTCATGAAACTTCTGTATTATGCTAGTATAATGGGTGGAATCTCTGATCAAATTTGTGTAAGCAACAGTCATGATGGAGCCATGGGAAGTGATAATGAAGAGGACCCTTTGGTTAAGGAATTGAAAATAGATGTGCAAGACTGTCGCCAACCATTAGTTAAACACCAAGAGTTTGTTAACGATCCGTTAAATGACCAAATTGAAGTTGATCGTGACTATACTTACTACAAACATGAGAAGGGTACTAAGTTTTCTTTTCTGAAATACAACTTCATCCTTTCTACGGCTACAAAGAGTGTGGGTTTGTTTTATGACAATCGGATACGCATGTACAGCGAGAGACGACTGACTATACTGTACAGTCTTGTTAGAGGCGAGCAGGGAACACCCTACTTAAAACTAAAAGTTCGGCGAGATCACCTAATTGAAGATGCACTTGTTAATGTAAGTACATGCTGAGTTTTTATCTATCTGTGTTTACCTTTTTAGCCTAATTAGATAAATTCATTTGATATTTGAAGGTACAACTTTGACATTTGACATCTGAAGGTACAACATTGTCCCATGAACTCTCAGCCTTGAAGAAGTGCCCTGTTTAATTTGGGAGCAGGGTCTTGTGTTTGGGTTTTGCCTTATGAGTGACCAAACAGACTTTCTCCTTACAATTGCAATACAATGTCAAACAGACAAGTGACGAGAATTAAAAAAAATATTAACTGGGGAATTATTAAGTGATCCAATACCAAATTCTCCAAACTTGTGTCATAAGAATTGTTCAGCAGACAGTAAGTAGAATTGCTAAGAAGATGCAAGAAGTGAAAGGGTTATGCAAAAATTTATTGAAATCCCTGTGGGTGCTTGTACAATGCAGAGATCTCCATATGCCCTGGCTACCGGCGAAAATCGCCGGCTAGTCATCTTGGGCGTGCCAGCTACTCAGATCCAAATAGTAAAAAAAAAATAAATACTTTGTTTTGCATCCAATGGCAACTTTTCCATTTGCGATGCCTACTTCCCCTTCAGTAAATACTTTGTTTTGCATCCAACGGCAACTTTTCCATTTGCAGCACCTACTTCCCCTTGGGTAAATATAATCTGAAATAAATAAAGTTTTCCTTAAAGAGCCAAGTGTCCACAAATGTTTTTGACTGAATAAACTTGAAAGTTTCATCAAGAATTTCGCCACACCATTGCTTGAATCTGGTTGCAGACATCGCTTAAATGCTCGAATGTTTAACAAACGAAACAGGCTCAAATTGCAAGGCAGCAGTTACTGACGAAAAGCAATCTACATATATAAGACAACATACTCTGTCTACATAAATGTATATGTGGTTTAAAAAGTTCTATAATCAGTGGCACAATCATTTCTCAAAATGCATTTCTCCCCCCCCCCCCCCCCCTCGTGCCTGAGGCACATGGAAGGCACTTGGGTGCTGTTATAAATTCCTCTGTCGGCTACTCCATTTTATTCTCCTCCAACTCCAAAATTTAGGGAGAACCCTGCAATGTACTATGTAACTCAGTCCTTGTGTGCAGACTTTGTTAGGTATAGCATACATATGAATTCGTAGTTTTATAGGGTATCTTTATTCTTCAGCTTGAAATGACTTCCCAAGACAACCCTGGTGATCTAAAGAAGCAGTTGTATGTTGAATTTGAGGGAGAGCAGGGAATTGATGAAGGAGGAGTGTCTAAAGAATTTTTTCAGTTGATTGTTGAGCAAATATTCAACCCAGATTATGGTGAATATTTTTTTTATGATTTTTTTATTTTTATCTCTGATTCTTAATAGCACCTTTCAAGAAATCCTTTTTAAATGTGTTTCTGAATCTACTTTCATGAAAGTAGTAAAAATGAGACATGGGGTTCAGTACTCAACAGAAGAGCCATTAGGTCACTTTACTCAATCAGAAGTGCCATGAATCTTTTTCAGTTTGCTCTTATCTAAAATGTAGGCTACATTAGACTCCACAACTGGAATTTAGTTATTGTATTTCAAGAATTCCACTCTGTCACAGAAACTTCACTCTTCACATACAGCTGCAGGTTATCTTGAAAATGACAGTCAACATCTCTGCTAATTCTTAGATTGGTGAACAAGTTAATACATATCTTACTAACCAAGCGCGAGGGCCGTACTGGGAGAATATCAGCCCGAGGTCTTGACAGTATGGACCGAGCGCAGCTCGGTCCATACAAAAAAGACCGAGGGCCGATATTCTTCCAGTACGGTCCCGAGCAAGCTTGGTTAATAAGAGATTTATTATACGACTGAAGTTCAAAGGAACACAAGTGCGGTATCATTTGGGACCATTCGGGACAGTGCCCGGTCCAATACTTAGAGAATATTGGACCGGCAATAGAGCATTTTGATTGGTTGATTTTAGTTATTGGCCCTCTGACTGTCCGAGTCGTGTAATAAAATCATTTATGTATGTATGTTTGTGATTGAACCTCAATGCCTTTCCAGGGATGTTCACCTTTGACGAGGCCATGCATTACTGCTGGTTCAATCTGAATTCATTCGAGACAGACAGCCAGTTCTTTTTGATTGGTTTGGTCCTGGGCCTGGCAATTTACAACAACGTCATTTTGGATGTGCACTTCCCAATGGTTGTGTACAAAAAACTTTTTGGCAAGAAAGGAACTTTTGAAGACCTCAAGGTTTCACATGCGGTCAGTTCTATGATCATAAAACTAACTTGTACCACTTGAGTTAAAGGAAACCATCTTTGACTCAAGCGAATTTAAGATATGAGGGCTATATAAATAAAAGTTATTATTATTATTATATTATATTATCTTTGTAATATTACCAGCTCAGTTACCTAACACTGTGAAATGCAGGGCTCAACACTAGCAGTAGCCAACTAGCCACAGACTCATAGAATTTCAGTTCTGGCTAGTGATTTTCAATTTCCACTTGCCAGTTTTGCTAGTAAACAAACTGAAATTGTCATGACATCTAAGTCGTCACTAGCCACTTAGCTAGTAAGTTGAAAAGTTAGTGTCGAAGTCTGGAAATGAACAATAATTTCTTACCACATTTTTTGGCATAGTGGGGAGTGTACCTGTGTACTAGCACTTTTCACACCTTTAATAATAGCACAAACATTTTAAATACTGCACAGGGTCTTGCTGCTGGTCTCCAGGACATGCTTGATTACAAGGGTGACGTTGAAGGTGACTTTATGTGCAGTTTCACCATTGGCTACACAGACATGTTTGGCATGTCAGTGACAAAGGAGCTGAAGAAAAACGGTGCAGAGATCAGTGTTACCAATCAAAATAGACAGGTAAAAGGAAACTTACATTTGTAGCTATTTGTGCGCTTTTGTTGCTTAATATTGTAAAGTTTCGCTTCTCACCTAGTGGAATATAGATGATACTCATATATTTGTTAGTTAAAACTTAAGGTGAGCTCCTTGAAGACTTTCTGGTGTGCATGAGGGTTCTTTTTAGGCGGAAATCGTGCGTGTCTTGACTCTAAGAGCTTCCATCACAAGACTGCAAGTTGCTTTAAGGCAAAAGTTGGAACCTCTGCACCTCTAAGCTCAGATAGAAGACAGCCCTACCCCCTTGCCTCAACCCCTTACCCCACCCCTGTGCATTTTTGTTGTTTGAGTATTAGTTTCACTGGCTGGTTGCTCAGAGCAGTTTGGATACTCTCTTGAGTGCAATTGTGGCTGGGTTGTCATGATGGCTTCCTTCTCCCTGAGCGATTGCTTCATTTACCTTTCTTCGCTTTGAGCCACTTTTTCCTTCAAATTTTTAACTGGCTCATAGTTAAGTTAATGTACTTCACTCAAGGAATATGGTTTTATTATGAATTAATAAATGGCATGTAGTGCAAGATAGCCTTTGATCAATGCTTGAGGACTACAGTGTAACAGTAACTTGTTGATATTGTTGACATTATTAGGAGTTTGTGGATTTGTATGCTGATTTCATCCTGAACAAGTCTGTTGAGAGGCAGGTAAGAACAAAGCTGTTCCAATGTTAATGACGTTAAAAGTGAAGAACAGTTCCCGAAAGATATTGTCGGCCGTCTGTCGGCCAACTGTCGGTCGACAGTCGGCCATCTGTCGACCGACAGTTTTCGTTATTTTTTAGGCCAAAGTTTTGGCCGACTGTCAGCCGACAGTTGGGCTGGCAGTTTTCCCTTCATAAAAAGGGGAAAAGTAATTTAAAAAATATACCTTACCTTTAATTTTAATAGCTACTGCGACTTTTGCTTACTCACCGACGGCCGAAAATGGGAACCGTTGTTCACTATTACCGTTAATGACAATGATTTCTATAGCAACTCTAACAGTTTGTTCTTTCTGGTCCTTTTATTAAAGTTATTCTTCAATAGAACGAGGCAGTGTAGCTGTTCTGTTAATTACCTTTTATCAATTTTTAATGTTGGTTGTATTTTGCCCTTGCTCCTTTGCATTACAAAGCTCATTACGTCAATACTTTAAAAAATGGAGATAATGTTAAACTGAGGATGAAAGGGGCGCGTTTCTAAAGAAACTGTGGTGCTGTTTTGGTGGGAGTAACAAGATAATTTTAGGTTTTATCAACTGAGTTGATAATGTAAGTGGGCTACCATAAAGGTTTTCAAAGCTGTCGTTTCGAGCGTTAGCCCTTCGTCAGAGCGAATTAGGAATGCTAACGAACGCTCTGACGGAGGGTTAGTGCTCGAAACAATAGCTATGAAACTCTTTACGGTGGCCAATTTACTTTACTTATCAATCCAGTTTATAAAACCAAAATTACTTTAAACTGAGGATAAACTAGAATCCCCACTTACGTCTTTCTTCCCATGTACCAGATCGTGGCTATCTTTTTGTCACTCTCTCTAAAGTAAGGTAAGATAAATAGATGAATTACAGCAACTTATTGATGAACCAGCCAGCAATCGGAAATTCTTAACAGCAACAAAACATTATGATGGTTACTACATCCTTTTGGGGAAACTCCCTACTTTGTTTTGAGAGAGGCCATGGCCCATTTAGTTGGGTAACCTAAAGATTGGACGGAGATCACAGGTGGGAATAGCAAGAAAGTTGAATCTGTGCTGCTGTTTATTTTTGTTTCGTCACAGTTTAAAGCGTTTCGACGTGGCTTTGACCTGGTGGTGAGTGAGTCACCTTTAAAGACGTTCTTTCGTCCGGACGAGGTGGAGTTGTTAGTATCTGGCTGCCAGGTAACAACTTTGAATTTTATCATGTTACAAACCTCGCTAGGCTGTCATTGGTCGAGGCTAGTAGTTGGGTAATTTTGTACAACTTCCTGAAAATAAAAAACCTGTCAACTGACCGTCGGCCAACTGTTGGCCGACTGGAGAACATTTCGATTGAATGTATATAGCCAAATCCAAAGGAATGAAAGCGTTTGTAGCAAAGGAAATTCTAATCAGGAGCATATGAAAATTCCTTGCAAAATGAAGCGGGTTTCTTGAAATTCGGATAAAGTGTGGAAAAATGTGTGGAATACTATCAATTTATTTTGAATAACTTCTAATTTGACAAGTTCTATCAGTTACTGGAAATTTCGGTTCAGTTGAAAAATCCTCTGACGCAGAAGTCACTTGAAATCACTATTTTAAGTGTGTATGTATTCCTTTTTTGCCCTTCAGGATTTCGACTTTGATGCACTTGAGAAATCTACTGAATATGATAATGGTCTTTCCGAAAGCTCAACAGTAATAAGGTACAAGCAACAATTTTTTTACCACGCGAAGGCAAGAATCCTGACAATAATATTTAAGAGATATTTAAACGTTGACTTATAATTCTTTCGGTAACTTAAAAAAAGAAGTTTGCGGTGTTATTTACAATGGATTGAAAACCAAATGCTTCGAAGACTAAGGATATTAGAGCCGAGAACTTCATTTTAGTTTTTACAGCACAAATAATAATGACCTGATCACGACCTGGGCTGAGAGCGACGAATTCATGAACATTTTGTACGTTTTCTTCGTAAAACTTACATCCTCTTCATCGAGGCCTTCGTCTGTGCTTTTCACGCGGCTGTCCCGTGGAAAGGATAGTTGTGTGAAAAGTGCAGCTGACGGCTTGGAAAGAGGCCGTGGACCTTGATAATGCTTGTATAATCTGACCGTAGGTGGTTCTGGGAAGTGGTACACGAGTTTACCCTGGAGCAGAAGAAGCAGCTGCTGATGTTCGCAACAGGAAGTGACAGGATCCCCGTCGGTGGCTTCTCTAAACTAAAACTTGTCATCGCCAAGAATGGCCCCGATTCGGACAGGTAGAGATTGTGACTCTAATGGATTACATATTTTTGATTCACCACAAGGAAACCTCTTGGAATTTCTTGCATCTTCCAGGCCGAACTCGAAATGATTTTTGTTACTTCTTTGAACCTTCTCGTGGGAATTTCTTGGAATTTCCCCATACTTTTTTTTTTCGAACGAAGGAGCTTGCTGAGGACGGTTTAAAAGTGAATTTACCTACGGTGGTATAAAAACTGCGGACCGAACGCGTCCAGGTTTGGGCCATGACAGGTTAACTGTTTTGTGTTCTTCTGTAACTCACTGAACTGTCGCAGTGCCCCTCTCTACTTGTGATGTAAATGGATATCGACGAACTGTCAGTATTCTTAGGGGAAATCCGGAGGGGGGACGGGGGGCACCTGTTGTCGGTTTAATTTCTCACGTTCATGTTTTCTGTTTTTCTTGGCAGACTTCCAACCGCGCACACATGTTTTAATGTGCTCCTTCTCCCGGAATACTCCAGCAAGGAAAAGCTTAAAGAAAGGCTACTGAAAGCCATTACTCACGCCAAGGGTTTTGGTCTGTTGTAGCTCAATCACAATTGCAAGGATATAGTGTTCCCCTATGAACATGTAACTGGCAAAATGGGGTGTCAGCGTTTAAAAGATTGCGATCAGATGAAGACTGTGTTATATGAAACTGAATGTTACCGCTTAATAATAACAATAATAATAGTGAAATGTTAGCCTCAAGTACTGATTGCGGACTACTCGCGGTTGGCATACATTAGTTTATCCTCTAAGTAACAAGAATGTTTCCGCGTCAATTTGCACACACGTAGATTTTTCCGAGTTGGGTGTTTGACAGGGAAACATTCGTAATTCGTGTATTCCATTGATAGTGCCAGGTATGCCGCGAGTTGTGATACTTTAAAATTTTATCTCAGGACTTAAACCATTCACCAAACAGATGTTATGACGAGAAAGACTGAATACGGAATCTACGGCTCTTCTGTTCTGATTAGGAAGGGTATCATGGCTTAGCGTAAATGTAGGGATTAATAAGTGTCATTTATTTCTGCTGTTCCTGCAACTGTCGAAGAGTTAGTTACCTACAAAATGGGTGAGATCGGACGCGAAAAACTTGTAGGCGAACTTGACTGTTCTCAAAAACTTGTTTCACCCATGCATACTAACGAACTCCACGGTTTTTCGAGGACTTTTCGAGTCGATGAACTCTACTCTTCTTTATTCCAGAAATTCTAGGTAGTCTTTGATTAAACTGTGCATTTAACAGTCATCTGCCGCAAAGTGTAGGACTTTAAATAGAATCTTCGACTCGATTGGATGAATTTCTGTTCATGCGCCAAAAAAATTAGACTAGTTTCTTGAACGTATGCTGAACCATGAAACTGCATCAAGCTCTCTTTAGGCTAGCACCAAAAGCAACGTTATTAGAGAACACAAAAGGCACAGAGTAACATGCAGCGCGCGCGGGCCAGTAAAAATTCGCGTGAAGCGTGGTAAAACCACCCAACTAGTATCTTTGAGGAGTCGGCATGACTGACTTAAGGTGAAGTTTACGGCTTTGGTGCTGCAATTGAGTACTGTAGAGGGACGTCTGTAGGGTTTGTCCATTTTAGTGTAGTATTCCTTATGTTCTGAAAGAATTTCCACTTGTAGGGACACGTTTACTGGTAAAGATGTTCAGTGGTCATCATAGATGAAAAAAGTGTTTTTAACTTTCCGTTTTATGAAGTAATTAAAATTGTATTTTTGAAATTAAAGTATGCAGTAATATTGTCCTTGGAAAACAGGCGTCTTACTTTGAAATTTTCCTTCCCAACTTCCTTTGCCTTCGCCGATATTTGCCGGCGGCTTTTTTTTTCAGGTTGACTGTCTTTTCCTTTCGTGTTTACTCATTGATTTCAAGGAAAAATAAAAAATATATATTGAACAACAACACTCGAGAAGATCTAGCGTGTTTGCTTTCAAAAGATCATTTTAGTAGAATTCAGGACCGTTGTGACCTTTCCCCAGCGGGAGAGGCAGCGGGTTGTAAAGTTGAAAAATAGCTCACTTTTGTTGTCAGCGCGTGAAAAAGACAAAAAAAGGCAAACGCGAAGATGATCGGGAAGAAAAGTCACTCTTAAATTTCAACATAACCTATTGTTCAGCTAAGAAGAAGTCAGATTTTGAAAGGGCGGACTCCATGGTGTGCACGACCAAATCAATTCATTCCAAAGGAGCACAGTCTTTACTGCACACTCTGAACCCAGTTACCTACTTTGAATGGAAATTTAAATCCCTTATTAACCTGAACCAATTGCAAACTGCCGCTTTGAAAATTGTCTGACGAGCGCGATGTTTTCTTGCGGCGACCACGGACCCACAAGATAATTTTGAAGTAAGAGATCTGGGCCCGGTTGTTCAAAGCTGGGGTAAGATAAACAAGGGTTACTGTAAAATCTGATTTCAGATCTGAAAGCTTTAAAAGGAAATTCAGTGGAATTCTTTTTGTCTACAGCTTGGTGTTTGGATGCTCTAAAAAGTGTAAGGAATATTATCCCATAAAAGACTTTTAAACGAAGGATTAAAGAAACCCTGATTAGAATTTAACCTCGGGTTAGTGCTAATTAGCCTTCGAACAACTGGGCCCTGATGAATGTGACCAATCGTCGCCGCAATATTCGTAGTCCATTTGGTCGACAAAAACATGATTGATACTGCTACAAAAGCTGTCCAACATAGTTCGGGTCCATTCCTTCCGTAAAATTAGCAGTTTTGCTTCAGTGGAAATTATACAAGCCTAAAGTTTTAAAAAGGGGTTCTCATAGTTAAGTTATATTTGTTAGGAATAATTTTCTACGCCTGAGGACACGATTTTTTTTTCGCCAAATATTTTCCTCTTTAATTGGAACAAAGTCTCACAACTATAACAATAGCAAATCTTTGTGACACCGGTGCATTTCAACTGGTGGTAATTCTGCAAAGGCAGGTGAATTCTTTATGAAGACAAACAGTTTTTGTTTCAGTCTAAACCACAATGCCGTGGTTTCCTTTACATGGACGTTTATTGCTTGTAGCTTTGTTTACGTTCCAGGAATGGGGTTCAATTGGAAACAATGATTGCGAATATCATTCCTTGCCTAGGAAGGAAAACGTAAGTGATGTCCTTAAACATGAAAACTTCGTACAATACGACTCGAAAATTTCACGGCGTGTGCAAACGAAATTATTTGCGGAATTAGAGAAAGACCCATTTCAGCAATGGACTTACAGTTCAAGATGGAAAGAAATGGGCGACTTGAAACTAAACCGTGAATTAATGTCAAAAGCAATTCAAATTGGTCATTCTGACCGTTTGAAGCACGTGCTTATCAAAGCGTTGAAAGGTCAGCAAATCAACATTGCAGTCATCGGAGGCTCGAATAGCGCGGGAGGAAAATTGGGAATAGACGAAAAAACTTTGGATGGATTGTTTTACAAAGTGTTTGCAGACTGGTGGAACAAAACCATTGGTAAAGTTACAAAGTCTCTCATGAAAAGTTACCAGGTTGCCATTGGAGGAACTGGAAGTTACTTCTTCGCCTTTTGCTACAAGACCTTTATCCCAGCAAATCAGACAATTGACCTCGCTCTCATTGATGCCTCTATTAATTTCAATTTGAGAGGAAAAGTTGAAGCCTTTGAAAAATTAACTCGTCAAGTTCTTCGATACCCTTCAATGCCCGCGGTTTTATACATTAGTCTTGTGAGCGGCCTCGGTGTAGATCCAAAAACCGAAAAAGTTATAAACCCAACATGTATTAACTTAGAAAATTATGGCCAAACTGAAGTGGCGCGACACTATAGTATAACCTCTTTCAGTTTGAAGGAAGTTTTCTGCCGCAAGGAAGACGGTCAGTGGAAAGCAGTCATAACCAATATGGCCGGTAGTGATGGCCGCCATGTTGGTGTCAAGGCGCATGCGCTTGTTTCCATGTTAATGATTGACTACGTTCGCGGGGTTTTTAATCAGGTTTTGAATGACATAAGCGATGGAAATATAAACTATCATTTTACGCCTTTACCAGAATTGTTATCACTAAAACGAGACACTGAAGTTCTAAAACAACCGCTTTGCTGGACCGGGGTTACACCAAATATTTTCCAGGATCTTCATCGCCCCAATTTCCATATTCAAATCACACAGAACAATGGATTTTCAGCATACGGGAGTTTGCGCGATGGAAGACATTCAGAGGGGAAAACAAACACAGACTTGCGCACAGATGCGCAAGGGGGGTGGGGTACGTGGCAGCGCTACAGTAGCGTCAAGTTTCGTTTTTACACTCCCATTGCTAGCTCTTCTTACAAGACCAGCTCTGTGATAATTCTAACGAGAACATCTGGCAGTGGCGGAAAGGCCGAGGTATGGCTGGATGACGAGAAGAGCAAAAGGATTTATATCGACTCAAAGTCGATCTACGGACAGAATCGATTGAATACTGTTGCCACGAGGGTAGAGTCGGGATACCATACCATTACGGTTAGAACAGTTCGCACAGGGAGTTTCCTAGTGAGTGGAGTTCTGATCGGGCCGCCAGACTTTGAAAGACGAGAAGTTTTATAAACACCTTTGGACTATGCATAAAAGTGCATTTGCTTAATTCGTATACAGTCCAATGAATAGCCATTGTGCTATATGACATTAGTTAAGGAGAACTCATCCACAAGCCTCTAAGCATTATATCTTTCTCCAATTTTTGCTGGCTTTATGTGGTTTCACAAAGGAATTCTTGTGACCTCAGTATTTTCCAATACTTTCTCATAAAGATGAATCAGCTAGCACCTTTAAAGTCATGCTTTATGGTAAATTTGACCGTTCTGACGTATAAATTCGTTGGGTATATTGAGGCCGTCAGGCTTCACTGGACATGACGGAAATCGAGCCTAATAAATCGTAAGATATTTTTTTTTAACTGAGTTGATCAGATAAATTTACCACCGTAAAGAATTTTTCAAGCTGACGTTTCGAGCGTTTGCCCTTCGTCAAAGCGAAGCAGTGGTCAATTTACATTATGAACTCAGTTAGTAAAACAAAATTATCTTGTGATTCCTTTTCACCGACACAGCACCTCAGTTTCGTGAGAAACTTACCCCCTGATAAATCTTAATTTCAATTAATTTTTTTCATAGCGTTTACGCAACGGGATCTGAATTAATAAGTCATGTCTACGTTGATAAAAAACTACGTAGTTGTTAACAAGTTTCGAGGTCGGAAATCCGAATTGTTAAATAGGGCATCACATTCAACTTAAGAATTTGTTCATCATGGCTTAGCGTGCGTATATCGAGTTCTGCATGCACGTGGGAAGTTTGGAGAGCACGAAAATTGCTTAAGAGTAGCTCGAGGCGCAGCCGAGAGCTACTCTAGCTTGTTGAGGGCTCTCCAAACCTCCCGCGTGCATCCATAACTATATACGCACGGCTAAAAGCGTGAACAAATTCTTTTAGAACACAGCGACAACAAGGATCTGCGCGAACCTTTTTTTATCTCGATAGAGTGCAAAGTTCTAACAACGCACAAAAGAAGTAAACAAACGTCCCTATTGGTCAAAAATACGTCACATTTTATACTTTGGTTTGAGCGAGAACATTTGATACAGTTAACCGATAATTGTAAATGAAAAGCTCAAAATTAACGGAAAAAATAGAGAAAATCAAAGCTAAATGAACTCAAGTGTCACTATAAAATGTTTTAAAAGTAAAAGTCCAGGGGCCGAAGTTATCAAGGGTTTTGATTGTTCAAAATAATGTTCACGCTGCCGCTTGCAGAGTTTTTTTTTTCGTGCTGCTCAGAATGAAAGATTTGGTGGCATATGGAAACTCTAAACTATAAGGGCCGGTCAATGAAACAAAGTTTAGCTGTTGTTTAATTCACAAAACCGCGTTCTAAACTATCTTCAGTTTAGCCGAACCTTTTACCGACCTGAACACTCATTTTCGTGAACAGTGTCAAGAGGGCCGAAAGCTAACTTTGAAAAGATATTTATTTAATTAAATCAATCCTTTTAAAGAGATGCCCGTAACTTGCCGATAAAAACCGCAGTTTGAATTAGATCTCGCTTGAACTGGCCCCAAGTTACCTATTGCTTGGATCAGACCAATTTGGTTCGTTATGTTAACAACAGAAAAATAGTAAGATGCTTTCAACAATTTTTGCCGAAAGTTCCTTTCTAGTGGACTGAGCTTCAGGATAATATATAGATTTAGCTAAGCCTAAAAGCGGAGCTCCCAAACTCGTAATATTAATGATAACATAGAAGATGCGCATTTGCCAAGACTCGCCTGAGACACCCCTCCCTTCGTTTGATAGTCTCCCCTACCCTACCCGTGGAATCTGAAGGCACGTACGTACGTACGCTCGGTCAGTCACGTGACAACCAAATGAAAAGAGGTTAACCATATTCCAAGGGTATGGGGCTCTGCGAAGAAATGTATCAGTGTTTTTCCTTCTACTATTCTTACTTCTAGTTATTTAATTTATTCAATGTACCCCACTTTAAATCTATTTTTATTTACTATTTCTATTTTTAAATATTATCTCATTTTCAATCAAATTAGTTTTACGTATTTCCGCTATTACATCATAAGTACCATCTTAATTCTATGTCAATTCCCACTGCACCTGAAGAAGGCTGGTTTGACAAGCCGAAATATAGTGCTCCGTTTTAAAACTTATCTACGTTGTATCGGTCTTGCCTCTATATTTATATTTGTTATTTTGGGCCGATTAGATCATTGTTGATCCAACGTACAAGAGTAGGATTATCGTCCACGGTTGCTTGCTGAACATTTCACAGTTGAAAAAATTAAATAACTCGAGCATTTTCGATTTTCCTTGTTCTGACTTATTATGAAAATAAAGGAAAAATTGTTTTTTTGTCAGACTAATTTTTTTTGTCTAGCACACACCCGTCGTGCGTAGGTAACATGCCCCAGTTAACTTCAACTGATCGCTTGAAATATTGAATAAAAGACCTAATCACGTTCTTCATTAAGTTGTGAGTTTCTTGTTCTGACTCGTACAAAGAATGAAGGAAAAGTTTTTCATCATTGTAGTTGTCCGGTGAGCACCTTCCAGTTTGAATACAATCGTGTCCTAGTAAATTTTAAAAAGGAATTCAAATTTTTTTAGTACTTCAACGTATGATAGTGTTCAGATTATTATAAAAAGGCTAGCCGACTAAGTTACGCGGAGCCGAAAGGTGAAAGATTCAGCCCTTCAGTCATGACGCACGGACCTCGCTGCGTTTTAATAAAGTACTTGATTAGCTCGAGCCAAACAATGCCCCGTTTGGCACTCCCATTAAGTCAATAATTGCATGATCATGCATGCTCTAGTGTGCTTCTTTTTTCTTTATATTCTTCCTGGCGGTTGAATTTTCAAATATGCTGGAGAACTTCCTTTAGCACAGAACGTTCGAAACAAAAAAATTGCTCTGTGGATAAAGTTTCAGAAACGCGAGAACTTCTTTGGATCTTTGGAACGCAGGAAGAACTCTTTTACGGTTGAATTCTTAAGTGCGTAAGAACGTCTTTTTCATGGGAAGTTCCGGCCGTAAGACCATCCTTCCGGTTGAATATTTTAAGCGGAAGTCTGCAATAGGCTAACTAATTTGTGGCGGCTCCTTGTGGTGGCATATTTAAGGTAAACGGGTGGAGGAGACCAGAGCCTCTTGGTCAGAAATTGGTATCACTATGAATCTATTCCAGTCTGGCAATTTTGTCTCTTTCAAGCAAGATAGTCTGTGGTCATGGTTTGTTTGTGGGCTCACCACTATTTGCGTAATTCTGACCGTTGGATTTAGCAATGCTCAAGGTGTACTTTTACCCGTTTTCATGAATTCTTTCGAGGAAAATCGCGAAAGCACAGGTCAGTTTATCTAATACTTGACAGGTGTAGCAATAAGGGCTGTACATGTTTTTTTTTTTGCAAAGTTTAAACTCGAACGCACTTGTAAGTATTGAATAAAAATGGATTTTTAGATTTAAGACACAAGCAAAAATCTGGACTGGACTGTTAAAAGAGTAGAAAAAAAATCTGTCGTAGGAATCCCTATCTTTGGTCTTACAGAACAAACTGCTCTCTCTAGCTACATTATTCAGTCCGCTGGGTGAATGTTTAACACTATTATCCGTTGAGTGAGTTCTCCAACAAGTGAACAAGCGTAGTTTCAAGCACAATTTCCGCGTCAAGACTGGTTCACCATCAGTGCATAAGCGCACTGTTGACTGAGAGTAGCAATAATGGCTCATAATTGCCTCATGCGAAAATATCAAAAAAGAAAAGGCGGGATATTGGGTTCTGAAAACATATGACACTAGGCTCCTGATCATACTTGACTATTTACTTAATTTTGCAAATAAATATCTCACAGCCAAACCTGTCTGAGGACAGTAGAACCTGAATTTTAATAGATAACTGTCCAGAGGGATGTTTAGCTTTCTATCACAGCTGTAGCGCCGTCAGACTCAGTGCGTCTCGCGCTCCGGCTAGAACTCTCAGATGAAAGTTAAAGATAGTAATTAAATTTTTTGTTTTTGTTTTCCAGCTTGGATAACATCTATTATTCATGGCGTAAATTTGATTCTTGGTCCTGTAATGGGCGCCTTCCTCAAAAAGTTTGGCTTTCGAGTTACAACAATGGTAGGATGCCTGTTATGTTCTGTTGGTCTCACACTGGGCTCCTCTGCTTCCACTATTCGTATGCTATACCTTGCCTTTAGTGTACCTTTTGCTGTGGGTCAGTCGCTGGTCTTCGTTTCGGAAGCGATTATTGTAAACAATTACTTTGATAAAAGAAAATCCTTTGCTCTTGGGCTGGTAGCATCAGGACAGGGATTAGGAACGATGATTCTTGGTCCTTCTCTTCAGGTGGCAGTAGATGTTTTGGAGTGGAGAAACACCTTTCGGGTGTTTGCTGGCCTTTTAGTTGTTTCATCCCTGACTGGAATTATTCTTCATCAAAGACCGTCTTCGGAAGAAAGAAACGTTAATTCCTCTTCTAAAAAAAAAGAGCTGGAATCTTTCGTTACTTAAGAATTCGACCATCCTTGTGCTGGTCACAACAGCAACAGCCTACACGTTTTCTCGCCTGGTCCCATATGTGCATCTTGTAAGTAGCTGCAGTCGCTTTCTTTCGTCTTGATTTACGTCCAATTTTTAAAAAGTCTCAGAATAGGAGAACTAGGCAAACTGATATCCAGCCATATTGACCTCATGCTTGGTCAATAGTGGCACATTATACTTGGCCAATAATGGCACACTGTACTTGGCCTATAATAGCACACTATACTTATTCAATAATGATTTACTGTGCTTGGCCAATAATGGCACACTACACTTGGCCAATAATAGCACACTATACTTGGCCAATAGTGGCGCACTATACTTGGCCAGTAATGGCATGCTATACTTGGCCAATAATGGCACACTATACTTGGCCAATACTGGAACAATATACTTGGCCAATAGTGGCATATTATACTTTTCTGTGGTAGAGTAAATGACTTACTTCAAAACGATCCAGAGACAAGCGCTATCTTTTCGCAGCCTCCGCTCATTTCATTCAAACGCGACAAAAACATAGGCAATTTTTTGGTCAGAAGTTTTTTTCAGACTAATGACCAACCAGGCACTTTTAAATGCGCTCGTGCACGATGCAAAACGTGTCCTTTCATTCACAACACTGATAAAATATCGGGACCTAAACGATCTATTAAGATCACCGATCACTTCACGTGCACCTCCGCCAATGTAATCTATTGCATAACTTGCACATATTGCAAAAAGATATACATCGGCGAAACAGGCAGAAGACTAGGTGACCGATTCCGAGAACACCTTCGAGACGTGGAAAGGAATGACAAGGACACATCGAAACCAGTCGCTAGACATTTTAATTTACCTAATCATTCTAAGCAACATATGGCAATCTGTGGTCTTTACTTGCGCTTAGGTGGTACGGAAAGCCGTAAAAATCTTAAACAAAAGCTCATCTTTCAAACCGGCAGTCTAAATCCCACAGGGATCAACGAACGCTTTTCATTCCACTAATTTATTCGTGTTTTTCTCGTTGCCATGCTCCTACCAATAATGTAGCTCCATTTTCTGCCTTTAAAAGCACACACAACCCACAATTCCTCTATTCGCTCCGACGAAGGGCTAACGCTCGAAACGTCAGCTTTTGTAATCATTACGGTGGCCAATTTACCATTTCAACTTTGTTGATATATCCAAATTATTTCGTTACTCCCACCGACGCAGCCCCAAACAGTTTCTTTCGAAACTATCAGCCTTTATTCATAAATAATTGTAAGGTGTCTTGAGTGAAGATCTTTAATAATTTTGTTCGAGAATGTAGGCATTGTTTTGATAGTTTTAATTATCACTATTTTAAAGTTTCGATTATTCATAATTTTTGTGTATTGTAGAATTCTAATAT
>NC_142527.1:28366960-28424460 GCF_964205215.1 Stylophora pistillata | reverse complement strand
ACTACACCAGGACTGAATCTTGGACATTGTAACCGTAAATCAGCATAAATAAGACTATGATCACTCAGGCTAACATCAAAAACTCCTGAAGTAAGAACAGAACGTGGCTTGTTCGTAAGAATAACATCAATGAGTGAGCTGGATCCCACCACTACCCTAGTTGGTACTTTAATCAAGTTGGTTCGACCATAAACATCCATCAAATCTATAAGAGTTTTGCCCTCTTTGGCACCCTTGTCAGGCCGGGAGAGGTCGCAGTTTGGGTCTCCTATTAACATAATACTTTCGTAATGTTGAGTTGACCGGAGAAGAATGTTTTTAGTTTCATGTTTCCATGTAGTTTTCAACAAGCCGGGGGGTCTTTGCATTCCGATAACAAGTACCTTTTTTGATCTGCTGGACCGGTTTGCACACACAGCGAAATCGATTCAACTACATGACCCTCCAAGTCATATATTCTACCCACAATCAGCCCTCTCCTGACGTAAATGAACACACCACCCCCAAAACGGCTACGATCCTTGCGATACAGGCGAAATCCTTTGATGTAAAAGTGCGATTCAGGAAATGAATGGTCGACCTTGCATTCACTGATTACCATGATGTCGAAGAGACTTTTGAGAATAAGGGACTTCAATTCATAGAACTTAAAACCAGCTACACTGCTGATGTTAATATGCCCAATCTTTAAGTTCTTAGAAAACTTCAGCAGAATCGTAGATAATTCCTCGTCCTCTACAGCTTTAGACGATTCATCAGATGGGAAAGTCAAGGTGTTAGAATCGTCACTTAAACTTTCCTTGAAAAATGGTAATGACGCGACGGCACATCAATTGCAGGTCCACGACACAGGCATGGAAGCAGAGAAAATTCGAGAATTAGCCATAGAACTTGAACATTTAACATGCATCATATCATGACGCATCCAACAGATAAATGATTTTTAGCTAGTGCTTTCTCACAAACGGGACATGTTGGGGCAGTTGACCTTGCTTGGCTTGGTTTACTCACAGGTCCTGGATTTACATTAACATCACCGCAAATGATTAACAGCTCCGGCTGAAAAATCGCATTCGAATTGAAGTAATACACAACAGACCTAGAGAAGCCCTTGCGACAAAACAGTGGACAGGTATTATTAATGCCTCGTCGACAACGCGATAATAGGGACCTTAAACAGTCAGGACGGCAACGCCGAGGAAGACGTCGATTAAAAAATGAATTTCTACTTTTAATCAGAATTTCCAAAATGGCTGCATGTATTTACCATCTCATACGGCGCCTCAACTCAACCTCAACATAGCGTATAAAAGTAGCGTTGAGTTCTAAATGGAAATTAAAATAATTTGCCATCACGGTTTCGGTTTAAATACTGGACACAAAGTTTGGTGATTTCACGTTGTTGTTTTGCAAAGAACGGCTAGGAAATGTACTAAGTTTTATGACGCACGTGCTGGGCTATTGTTCTTCCAATTAGATCTTTGTTTTTCCGCGTCCTCGTTGCCATCGCCGTCGTGGTTTGCTGAAGGTCCCTAATATACCAAGGTGGTGGCCGGCCAAGTTACAAATGCTTGTGGAAAAGTTGGCACCTGTCCAGTCAGTTAGCGTTCCCAACGTTTCAGATGGTACAAAATCATTACTTGGTATGATAAGAAGACATCTCCAATACAACATTAAATGTTGTGACCAACACGAAATTTTGTGGGTTCACCTAAAGCCTAAATGTCTCCCCAGAGGTTTTCCCTGCGTTGTTCTGGCGGTGGTTTACCATCCCAGGCAATCCTCTGCGAATGACAATAGTCTACGAGAATGTCTGTTTGACTCTTTAACCATGGGGAAGGCCCGATTTCCTAGTTGCGCTCTTACCATTTGTGGTGATTTCAATCACTTCAACACTAACAGCCTGAAAAACCACTTCCGGTTGAAACAAATTGTCAAGGCACCTACAAGAAATAACGCTACACTTGACTTGATCATTACAAATCTCCAGGAATTTTACAATTTTACCAGCCATTTTTCCACCATTTGGCTTTTCCGACCATGCAACTGTACTTGCACACCAGAAAACCAGAGCCAAGACTTCGAATTTAACTCAGTATACTGTGTTAATGGTCTTTCTGGAAAAAATTGGTTCTCATGGTAGTTGGCAGCTGAGTTAAACTCGTAATTTTAATTTCCTTTCATACGATAGTTTCCACACCAACCATGCACAGATAAACAGAAACTTTTAATTACTTTTCCACTCTTATTTCCTAAGCTGCGCTATTGCAATTAAGATAAGTATATTTTCTATGCCAGAGCTGTGAATTCTCACCTAAGTTTCCTATTTTTAATGACCTCGTGTTGATTGCATCCGTCCTTTTAATTTGAAATTCTTTTCGTCGCAGAAACAGATGGGAATATTTATTAGTTTTCGTTTAACGTCAAAGAGATCTTTACCGCTTCTTTTGTTCCGATGTTTAATATGGTTGATTTGGATAACAAAAGCGCTTCACACCAGTTGGCTTATAGGCAACTACCTTGTACAGTTTTGTTGATTACATCCTTGATTACAAGCCTGTGTACGCTAGAGGTCATGTCACTTGTTGGCCGGACTTAGAATAAAGTTTACTGTGGAATCAAATGCTGTCCCATCCTTGACGTCCGTACAAGCTCGCTCGAAGTAGACCTCCGTGTACCAGGAAATCGTGACGAGTTTCCGTTCTCGCTGCCAAGTGGCCTCTACCGAGTTATTCCCCCCCCTCCCCTCCCAATTACATGTTGTGCCATCCGCGAAGGTTCAGTTTCCCATTTTGGGTGCGAAATCCTATCGTCACACGGTAGAGCACCGTATTGGCGATCGTCTAGAATTCGTAAGGCGGCGTGCTTGACATAATTAGTAACGAATAAATCCTCAGCCAGTTTAGAAAGACATGGTATAAGGGAAATAGGTCTTAAATCCTTCTTTACGTCTTTAACGGGTTTCCTTTTAGGGATTGGTGTGACATCGGCAAGTATCGACATGCTGGGTAAGCGTTGTTCCTTAAGGAGGCATTTAAGATTTCAGTGATAGGATACGCGAGAAACACTGCGTATTCCTTCAAAAACCAGTTAGGGATACCATCAGGGTCACAGGCTTTAGTTGAATCCAGCTTGCACAACAATTGGTAAACCTGATGTTCAGCAATTTCCAGGAATTCGGGTGGGTCCTCCAAGGGTAGTGGCACAAAAGGGTCATCTATCTGGTATTCTTCTAAGGGTTCTAGGAATGCGCAGTTGAGAGAATTTGCAAGGTCTTCCGGAAGTAGATCGTTAAGTTCAGGTATGTTGATGCTGTTACGTAGGTCGCCTGAGCGTAAGAGTGAGCCACTCAACCACTTAAATTCGTTCCACCATCTTTTAGGATCTTTATCTTTGAGATGTGGGATCTTGGATTTGCAAAACTTTGATTCGCAGAGTTAACGTTTGCGATTGACAATGTTTCTATAAAATTTGTACCGAATGGAATTATAGGGCCCAGGTGGTGAAAGACTCTTTGTCGTTTGATGCTTGATCGTTGACTTGTGCCAGTATATTTACCTAAATTTTCACTAGAATTGGACAACAAAGTACCGAGTTGCAGCTGTACAACTCAACTGGGCTATTCAAATTTTACTAGTGGCTTTTTTATCATTTTAAAACATCGCTATGAAAGAAACTCGCATGAATTGAGAACGCTTAAAATTCTGAAAACAACAAATAAATTGCGTAAACATCCACAGGGTAAAATCACTAAATTTTCCCATAACAACCGAAATCCTCTACGACCCTAGCTTTCCTGGAAATGTTTCATTGCTGGACGAATGTTACAGATGGCAACGGCTCCGTTAGGACTATCTTATTTGATTACAGGAAAGCCTTCGACCTGATCGATCACAAGATCCTTACCGCTAAGCTAAGTACTTTGATCTTGTCGCACTCCATCATTAATTGGATCATCGATTTTCTTACCAACCGTCACCAAAGAAAAAAACTTGGCGAAGGATGTGTATCTGAATATGTATGTATCTGTATCTGGTGCTCCTCTGGGTACCAAACTGGGCCTATGGCTCTTCTTCATCATGATCAATGACTTGTCCATTATCGACTCATCATTATGGAAGTACGTAGATGACACAACAGTTTCCGAAATCATTCCCAAAGGCCAGTCAAGTAACGCTTAAGAATATGTCAATTCTGTGGCGGACTGGTCCGTAGACAACCGATTCCAACTGAACACCGACAAGTGTAAGGAACTTCGTATATCATCATTCTCTAAGAACAATGCTGATCTACCACCTTTATTCATTAAAGGCCATGAACTAGAAATTGTTCAGAATGCAAAACTACTTGGAGTGACTATTACAAATAATATTTCTTGGAACTTAGACATTAGCGAAACTATCAAGAAAGCGTCTAAACAGTTTTATTTTCTTAGACAGCTTAAACGTGCTAGGGTCCCTACATCTGACTTAGTAAGATTCTACACATGTTGTATTAGATCCGTCTGTGACTAAGCTGTACCGGTTTTTCATTCATCTCTGCCTAGTTATCTAATTAATGACTTAGAACGAGTTCGGAAAAGAGCTGTATCTATTACTTTTCCTCACTTAAGTTACAACGAATCGTTAGCATTTTTAGACTTGGATTCACTTTTTGATCATCACAGTTTTATATGCAATTCACTTTTTTTTTATAAAATCCTACACGACAAAGAACATAAACTACACCACCTGCTTCCCCCAAGACATTCCCCTAAATACAATTTAAGGCAAAGCCGAGTGTTTGATATTAGTTACAAAACCAACCGCACCAAGAGCAGTTTTATTAACTTTCAGTGTAATTTAATTAACAATAATAATGTATTTTAGGTTGTATTTTATAGAACATTTTATTTCCAGTAGTTTATAGTACATTTTAGCTACACAGTTATTGTACGTAATTTAGCCAATGCCTACGATGCATGTACAAACTAACAAAGTATATATATATATTTATAGAATAATAATAACAATAATTTTATTGTTATTGAGAAAATTACCAGCCAAGGGGACGCAGCTTATATTGATAGATTATTACTTACGAGAGAGGCCTACTGGACCGCACAACTTTGTATCCTTAGTCCCCATGGACTTAACAAAAGACGCGAATTCAGATCCAAAACTCGCGTCCGCTATAATACGTAATTAGGGCATCATTTACACAATGTAATTGAGTTCTTCGCAACCAATGGTGGTTATTTCGCCCCTTGCACATTCTTGCCTTTTACTCATTATTACATCCTATTATTTAGGTCTGGAATGCATTACGCAATACTATTTATATTTCTTACGTTTGGTATAAATTCAGGTCATTCTGGAAACCTACTAGGACTTTTAGTTTTTATTTAAATACATTCCATCTGAAGAAGGCCGAAGGCCGAAACGTCGCCACATTAAAGCTGGAACAGTTAGAAGTTTGCTTCATGTTTTATCGTTTTACACTTACTTAATATTTTCATTAAAGCACTGTATCCTCCTTGGATCCCTCTACTGGGAGCTCATCGTTTGGTTTAGCTTTATATTCTGTTTATATATAGAATATATATATATATATACAATATATATATATATATATATATATATATGTACATATAAATCTTGAGGTATAATTATATATATATATATATATATATATATATATATAATTATACCTCAAGATTTAGGTTACTTGAACTTTTACTGCAACTCTGAGTTTCATGCCTCTTGCGAAGCAATCGTCAGGCAACTGGGTTCGTATTCCAATGTAGCTAAAAGATGCAATTTGTGTTTGTGGGAAAAATATTTTATCAATTGTAAACCGCAGATGGCAAGTTTAAACAAAAGAAATGAGCTGACATCAGGTTGCAGACATGTCAGGAAATTCCTGTTAAAGAACGAAACGTTACGATAGCGCGTGCAGTATGTTGCGCGCGCATGTACACATTGTTCTGTCTTTTAAATTTCGGTGGATTGTAACCGTTATTTCTGGCAGTTGCCTGACGATTGCTTCGCAAGAGGCATGAAACTCAGAGTTGCAGTAAAAGTTCAAGTAACCTAAATCTTGAGGTATAATCATATATATATATTTATATATATATAAAGTATATATATATATATATATATCTCCCTCTCTCTCTCTCCATCCCTCCCTCTCTTTCTCCCTCTCCAATATTGCAAACATTACACTGATTATATTGTAAAACTTCCCAACATTCCGGGAACTAGTTGAGAAACGTCTAACTGCCATGACGGCCGCTGACCACGGCGAAAAAGAAAACAAAAAAAACACAGAACCATGAATTTTCAGCATGCGGGAGTTTGCGCGATGGAAGACATTCAGAAGGGAAAACAAACACAGACTTGTGCACAGATGTACAAGGGGGGTGGGGTAGGTGGCAGCGCTACAATAGCGTCAAGTTTCGTTTTTACACTCCCATTGCTAGCTCTTCTTACAAGACCAGCTCTGTGATAATTCTAACGAGAACATCTGGCAGTGGCGAAAAGGCCGAGGTATGGCTGGATGACGAGAAGAGCAAAAGGATTTATATCGACTCAAAGTCGATCTACGGACAGAATCGATTAAATACTGTTGCCACGAGGGTAGAGTCGGGATACCATACCATTACGGTTAGAACAGTTCGCGCAGGTAGTTTCCTAGTGAGTGGAGTTCTAATCGGGCCGCCAGACTTTGAAAGACGAGAAGTTTTATAAACACCTGTGGACTATGCATAAAATTGTATTTGCTTAATTCGTATACAGTCCAGTGAATACCCATTGTGCTAGATGACGTTTGTTTTTCATTACGTTTAAAGTGCACCTACACCCAAAAATTATTTTCTTCTAAAAAATTTATGCGTATCTTTTGGAGTAACATGCCACAAAAATTTTTTGATTTGGTGAAATCGTCAAGTTTATACTCCTGTCCAAAGTTCGTAAAATTGGACTAAAAAGCCGCCATTTTGGCCCCACGACCGAGTTTTTGGGGGCATGGGTCAAGTGGCTGCTGTGACGTCAAATCGAGAACTCGAGAATCCGCATTTCGCACATTTCCTTTGTTTCTTTGGGGAAGTTGTTTCGAACTGAGTTTGGAAATGCCAGCCAGATGTGTAGTTGCTGGGTGTAGCAACACCAGAAATTTAAAGCTTGGTGTAGGGCTTCATACCATACCGTATTACGGAGATGATCGTCCTGAAGCCAGAAAGCGTCGGAAGAAATGGGTCGACTTTGTGAAAATGAAACGAGCAAAGTGGGAGCCATCGCAGAGTTCGGTGATTTGCTCAAAGCATTTTATAGCTGAAGACTTCACTCGACGCTTGGATCTCAACATAGAAGGACAAGGAACTCCCCTTACTCCGTGGTTACAACGAGATGACTTTGGGATCTGTGCTATCCCATCTATTCATGCTTCAGCGATAGAAGCACACAGCAAACCACAGAGTGACAGACAACGAAGAATGGTGAGACTATTCCTTTTCGTTTTAGAATTGATTAGTCAGCAGGTCCTAAAGTCATCAACTTCCCCGCTAAACTGCTACTGATTCTTGCCTGTGAAATTCACTTTTCTTCTAGGCTGTTAAAGCGGCAATGAGGGAACATACTGACCTTGCAGCTGAAGGCGAGCCTCAACGGAAAGCGGCGAGAGAGGCCACAACTTCGGGGGCAAGTACGAGTGGTGAAGATGATCATCCTCCAGTCGACGAAACTGTCATTGAATGTTCACATCAACAAAAACAACTCGAGATTTCAAGTAGTGATCCACCTGAATTTGATGACTTGAGTACAGTAGAGGAGTGTGGAAATTGTATGATGCTGAAGGAAACGAATAGGCAATTGTTGAATCGTGTGAAGACTTTGAGTGTGACTGTAGCGAAATGGAGGAAAGAACGCAAGAATGAACTAAGGAAGCATCGCAGAAAAGGTATAACTGAATTTAGATAAAAAAAAATAAGTGCCTTGATTTCCTATCACTCGGGAGAGAACATAAATCATGGGAACGTTCATCAGCCTAGGGTATGATTTGATTTGCCTGTTACTCTTTGTATTTCTACATTCATTCATTTTTCGTTTCTTATCTAAACTTTCTATCAAAATTGATTACTTTTGTTGACAGAGATAAAATGTACAATGTACCAAGCCAGGAGCTCTCAGTAAACCCTTTGTGTCTTTATGAGCAGAGCCCCGGGACATGTTTGCAAATTTATAATATTACAGTCTACTAAAAATACCTATAAATTAACTTTTCTCCGTGTGCTTACAGTGAACCTCCATTAATGTAAGCTGTTGTTCATTACCAGTACTTTACTAAAGATTGTTGCTTCGGTAGGACAACATCAGCATAAATGCCACCAAACCACAGATTTTGCTCCAGGTGAAGAGTTCGGTGATAAAGAAGGTGGGTCAGATTCTGAAGTTGAATCACTTGTGGAGGATGAAGATGGGACAAATACCTTGGATGAAGTGGAGCTGGAAGATTATGAATCAGAGTATAAAACAGAAACTGAAACAGAGACGGAGACAGGAACAGAGTCAGATGAGGAAAGTGGAGATAAATCTACATGGTAATACTATGTACATATTTCCAAATTTGCATTTTGGTGCCTGACTCTTGCACCCAAAGAATGTGAAAGAGGTTTCATCTGCTTCATCTTGTAGTTTACTATTTGAAGTCTTTGAAGTTTGCTTTTGTGACACTTCTGTTAGGGGAAACCTGGAGATGGCAATATAAATATTTTATTTTATTTTGCATATATATGTTTCAGGCTTTCCCTAAAGGGAAAAAACCTTCGCACAGAGCCAAAGCACATCGTTTTCCTGTCCCAGTTATTGCTACTGTTCCAGTTTTGCCATACTTGCAAGGCAGACAATCCAACAGTGGAAACCAGTGAGATTGGTACTGAGGCAGTGGTGAGAACAACATGTAATAACCCGAAATGTCAAAAGAAGAATACTTGGTACAGTCAGCCACTCTTGCCAGGCTATCACATCCCTGCTGGCAACTTTCTGCTTTGCCTGTGTATTCTTCTTACCGGAGGATCAGCGACAAAGGTGTTTCAAATGTTCAACCACATGGGCCTTGGTTGTGTTTCTATTAGCACATTCTTTAATTACCAAAGGGTGTGTATAGCATATTGCAATTACAACTTGAATTTAATAGTTCAAAATTTCTTTTAGGTTACCATCAGTTGATATGTTAAAGACTATATAAGTCAGTGCTTGCTTCAGTAATCCTGTTACCCCACCAAGAGGAATGTTGTTGAAAATTGTTATATTGACACTCAGAGTAACAACATTCCTTTAAATACAGATTGATTTTAAAAATGAAGGAATGGACAATGTCTAGCGTGTCCTACAAATATCTGATACTTTAAAAAGGTGTTTTTGTTATTCCATGTTTATTTAGTTTTATTTTAATATTGTAACTCAAAATTACATTCTAGTCTTCTTCATCAAGGTCAAATCCTGTGAGACTTTCATCCTTATTGACTGGAAATTGTTTTCTGATGGCCATATATGCACAAGCAGGTAAAGGAATCCTCTTCGACCCCAACATTCCATACACCAGCCGTGAGAACTCTCGATAGGAAACACCTCTTAAGAAACTGTAAGAGATCAGTGGAAAAAAGTTTGTTACTATCAGACTTTCGGCCTGGCTAAACTAGAAACACTGTTTCATTGGGATTGCTGCTAAGGTGGCTAAACTAGAAAACCTGTTGCAGAAACAACATTTGTGTGCAGGAAGCAAAAATGGTTTGACAAAAGTAAGAAAAATTTCTTGTTTCTGCAACAAATAACTCTTTTACTTTTCCGCGAGTATTTAATATTGGAAGTGTGATTTACGCAAGTCTAAGAATCTCGAGAATGAAAAAATTAAATTAGATTACTATGGAATTCACAGCAGTTTACATGGCTTACCTTTCTTCGCTGCCTGTCTGTCGATACACTTGTTTCCCTTTGGTTTTGTATTTACCCGCTGCCAACCTTAGACTCCATTTCTGAAGGCAAACCGCTTGAAACCCAGGATGTTCAGTTATACAGGTCAAAGTATCATCAGGGAAAAGGTCTTGAAGGACAAGATCACTCTTCATTGACTCTATGCAACCTTCCAGCTCACTGCAGCAATAACATTCGCTAATGTTTTGAAGGGAAGCAATACCGCAGTTGCTACACTTGCACCTACAACGAACAAACACGAAATTCATTGAAGGAAAAGCCTATGCCAGCAGTTAAAATAAAGGAGGCTTAAAGGTAGGCACAAGATCATGCTAACGAAAAAGTAAGTGCAAATAAGCTTCTGAATGTAAGCAAAGTGAACACGTGTTGCTATCGTACGCACCATTCCCTTACTTCAACCTTCCCATTGAAGCGATCCTTAAGTTTTCGTTCCAGTTCTTCATCGGCCTCTCTCTCCTTGTCATAGTTTGCTGTCCATTCCTCGTCTGCGAGCGGATCGTCCGCATGCGGCGCAACATCTTCGCTTGAAGTTGGCGAAGATCTGCCTGTGAGTAACTCACGCGCTGGCTCCTCTCTTTCGATTTCAATGTCGTATTCAGCGATAAAATCAATTTCTGAGTCCTCCGAGTCATCACTCATTTCTGAATCAGAGGATGTGGTCGACATTGTTAATTAAAGACAATCGGTATGAAGCGCCTGCGGAAACAAGTTTCGCTATACGAAGCCTTCGGATACTAAGAATTTCAGCAGCGTCTCTCGTGGATCGTTCTCGATTTGACGTCACACTCCCGCTCGCCCCAGACTTCTTTCACGCGGTCATGGGGCCATTGAAGCTCGACTTCAACAGGGCATAGAAAATCGACGATTTAACCAAATCAAAAAATTTTTGCTGTATAATACTCCATAAAATACGCTTAAATTTTTTAGAAGAAAAAAATTTTTGGGTGTAGGTGCACTTTAATTAAGCATCGCGATCTGAATTAATAAGTCATACCTACGTTGATAAAAAACTACGTAGATGTAAACAAGTTTGAAGGCCGGAAATCCGAATTGTTAAATATAGCATCACATTCAACTTCTGCTTTAGCTTGTAGGGTCAGTTACTTGAATAAATTGACTCGAACTAAGCGGATAAAAGATTTCACGAAATAATTAGTTGAGCGACTATAACAGAGGACGTTGAAATTGGTAAGTTACGTTTTTATTACCTATCAATGATTAGTCTGAAATTTGATTTGTAGTTATGATATGATTGTCTCTTGACTAAACGTTTTTATCTAAGTTAATTCCAATATCTAAAGGCTTCCATTCAGAAGAATTTATGGCGACGTCATCTTTCAGAATCCATTCATCAATTCGTGGTTACATTCAATTCATACCCATGAGATATGTGTGCGAACAAAACGCATACAATTTGTGTTCGATTTATCATCTTACGGGTTTATGTCGAATTAATTTGATAATCTGCTCCCAGTTGGCTTGTTAGCTCAATTGGTAGAGTGCTGCACTAGTATCGCAGACATCAGTGGTTCGAATCCCGTACAAGCTTGAATTTGTTCAGGTCTGATTTTTACTATTGCTTTAATAGTGCTCTTTACTGCGAGGATCGTGCACAAATACGTTTCTAGAGCCGCAGTTCAGATATATGAATTTCATATATTCATTGTGTTTAATTTGAAGTTGGTGGTATCTAATGGTATTTTTTTCTCTGAAACATCATAGCAGATTGTATTAGAAATTATGGCTTCGCAAATGAGTATTTCCACCATCAATGCGCTTGACTTCAAAGAATTTATTCGAAGGTTTGGAAATGTTGTAGAGGGCACCTCACTTTGCGCAGCAGCTTTGTTCTCCAAAAGACCGTTTGCATCATTCGACCAATTCGTCACAGTGATGTGGCAGCTTTTTGACGACCTTCCAGACCATTGCAAAGAGGGCATTCTGAGAAACCACCGTGACTTGGCCAGCCGCTGGGAAGCTTTATCAGCTGAGTCCAAAAGAGAGCAGACACAGGCTGGAATAAGTATCAAATCCCTTAGTACCAAAGAAAGTCAGGAGATGGAATATTTGAACGAGATGTATAAGAAGAAGTTTGAGTTTCCTTTCGTAATTTGCTCTCGTCTGAACAACAAGGAAGGTATCTCGAAGCAGATTCGCACGCGTTTGAACAATGATAAGGACGTAGAGCTTAAACATGGGATCGAGGAAGTGAAAAAGATAGTGCTGCTCAGAATGAAAGATTTGGTGGCATATGGAAACTCTAAACTCTGAGGGCCGGTTATTGAAACAAAGTTTAGCCGTTGTTTAATTGGACTTTACTTGGATCAGACTTATGTAGCGTTTTTACTCGTTTAATTAATGCATCAGTTTTGGGAGACAAAATTCTTTGGCACTTCTCACAATTTTAAGAGCAGTTTGGTTCGTTATGTAAACAACAGAAAAACAATAAAATGCTTTTAACAATTTTTGCCGAGAGTTCCTATAATGTATAATGAGTATTTGAATGAAGCTCACTGGGTTTTACCTGGCTACTTAGCTAAAAGATCACAAAAAAACGCCTGTGTAGATATGTTTTATCGCATGAGTCGTACGGCCCCCGCTCACGCAATCCTAGAAGGGTCCGGCAACTTGATGCAAGCGGGTCCTGATAATGAAGGCCGACCGGATACGCACCCCCACGCCTCTGTTGCATTTTCCAAAAAGATGAGGCTTGAGAAAATAAGTCGAGCACTTTCGAATTTCCTTGTTCTGACTTGTTATGAAAATAAAGGAAAAGTTTCTTTTTTTAGCTAAGACTAATTTGTTTTGTCTAGCGCACACCCGTCGTGCGTAGGTGAAATGCCCCATTTAACTTCAAGCATTGCTTGAAGCATTAAATAAAAGACTTAGTCGTGAGTTTCGTGTTCTGACTCGTATAGAGGAAGGAAGGAAGGAAGGAAAAGTTTTTCATCATTGTAGTTGTCCGGAGAGCACCTTCCTTTTTAATACGATCGAGTCTTAGTAAGTTTTAAAAATGAATTCAAATTTTTTAATACTTCAACATATGATAGTGTTCAGATTATTAGAAAAAGCCTTGCCGACTGAGTTAAGTGGGGCAGAAAGGTGAAAGATACGCCTCTTTGTCATGACGCACGGATCTCACTGCGTTCGAACAAAATAATTGATTAGCTCGAGCCAAACAATATCCTGTTTGGCATTCCCATTAAGTCAATAATTGCATGACCATGCATGCTGTAGTGTGCTTCTTTTTTCTTTACATTCTTCCTAGCGGTTGAATTTTTCAAATCTGCTGGGAAACCTCCTTTAGCACAGAATGTTCGAAACAAGAAAACTGCTCTGTGGATAAAGTTTCAGAAACGCAAGAACTTCCTTGGATGTTTGGAACGCAGGAAGAACTCTTTTGCAGTTTAATTTTTACGTGCGTAAGGAAGTTCCGGCCGTAAGACCATCCTTCCGGTTGAATATTTTAAGCGAAAGACTAGAATAGAAATACTTATTTGTGACGGCTCCTTGTGATGGCACATTTAGGGTAAACGAGTAGAGGAGACTAGAGCCTCTTGGTCAGAAATTGGTATCACCATGAATCTATTCCAATCTGGCAATTTTGTTTCTTTCCAGCAAGATAGTCTGTGGTCATGGTTTGTTTGTGGGCTCACGACTATTTGCATGATTCTGACAGTTGGATTTAGCAACGCTCTAAGTGTACTACTTCCCGTTTTCATGAATTCTTTCGAGGAAAATCGCGAAAGTACAGGTCAGTTTATCTAATATTTGACAGGTGTAGCAATAAGGGCTGTATATGTTGTTTTACCTAGTTTAAGCTCGAACGCGTTTGTAAGTATTGAATGAAAATAGATTTTTAGATTTAAGACAAGCAAAAATCTGGACCGGACTGTTAAAAAAGTAGAAAAACGATCTGTCGTAGGAAATGCTCTCTCTAACTACATTATTTGGTCCGCTGGGTGAATATTTAACTCTATTATCCGTTGGAGTGAGTTATCCAGCAAGTGAACAAGCGTAGTTTCAAGCACAATTTCCGTGTCAAGATTAGTTCACCATCAGTGCATAAGTAGATTGTTGCGAAAAAATCGAAAAGAAAAGGCAGAATATTGGGTTCTGATAAAATAAGACACTTGGCTCCTGATCATAATTATCTCTTCACTTAATTTTGTAAACAGCAGAACCTGAATTTTAATGGACAACTGTCCAGAGACATGTTTCGCTTTATATCAAAGCAATAGCGCTGTTAGACTCAGTGCGTCTCGCGCTCTAGAAGTCTCAGATGAAAATTAAAGATGGTAAATACATTTTTGTTTTTGTTTCCAGCTTGGATAGCATCTATTATTCATGGCGTAAATTTGATTCTTGGTCCTGTAATGGGCGTCTTCCTCAACAAGTTTGGCTTTCGAGTTACAACAATGGTAGGATGCCTGTTATGTTCTGTTGGTCTCACACTGGGCTCCTCTGCTTCCACTATTCGTATGCTATACCTTGCCTTTAGTGTACCTTTTGCTGTGGGTCAGTCGCTGGTCTTCGTTTCGGGAGCGATTATTGTAAACAACTACTTTGATAAAAGAAAATCCTTTGCTCTTGGGTTGGTTGCATCAGGACAGGGATTAGGAACGATGATTCTTGGTCCTTCTCTTCAGGTGGCAGTAGATGTTTTGGAGTGGAGAAACACCTTTCGGGTGTTTGCTGGCCTTTTGGCTGTTTCATCCCTGACTGGAGTTATTATTCATCAGAGACCGTTTTCGGAAGAAAGAAACGTTAATTCCTCTTCTAAAAAAGCGAGTTGGAATCTTTCGTTACTTAAGAACTCGACCATCCTTGTACTGGTCACAACAGCAACAGCCTACACGTTTTCTCGCCTGGTCCCATATGTGCATCTTGTAAGTAGCTGCAGCTAGTGAGGTGGTCTTAAGTCGTTTTGTTTCATCTTGATTTATGCCAACTTTTTAAATAAGTCCCAGAGCAGGGCTGGAAATCCATCCATAAAAAAGCAACAGGGGAACTAGACTAACTGAAATCCAGCCATATTGACCTCCTGCTTTGTCAATATTGGCCCATTATACTTGGCCAATAATGGCACACTATACTTGGCAAATAATGGCCTGCTATACTCGGCCAATAATGGCACACTTTACTTGGCCACTAATTGCCTACTATACTTAGCTAGTAACGGGTTCACCATACTTAGCCAATATTGGCTTACTATACTTGGCCAATAATGGCACACTATACTTGGCCAATAATAGCACACTATACTTACGCAATAATGAATCACTATGGTTGACCAATAATGGCACCTTATATTTGGCCAATAATGGCACACTATACTTGGCTCATAATAACACACTACACTTATTTAATAATGGATTACTATGCTTGGCCAATAATGACACACAATATTTGGCCAATAATGGCACACTATACTTGGCCAATAGTAACGCACTATACTTGTTCAATAATGGATCACTATGCTTGGCCAATGATGGCATCTTATATTTGGCCAATAATGGCACACTATACTTGGCCAATAATAGCACACTATACTTATTCAGTAACGAATAACTATGCTTGGCTAATAATGGCACACTATTATTTGGCCAATAATGGCAAACTATACTTGGCCAATAGTGGCACACTATACTTGGCCAATAGTGGCACACCATACTTGGCCAATAATGGCATACGTAGGGTGTCTTGAGTGAAGATCTTTAATGATTTTGTTTATGAATGTAGGGATTGTTTTTTTTTTTTTTATTATCAGTATTTCAAAGTTTGGATTATTCACAATTTTTTGTGTATCGTAGAATTCTAATATATTTTCGACTACTCAATGTACAACCTATTGATTATTATTGACTGTCCTTGATTCCCATAGTCTAATTTACATTTCCTGGAATTTTCAGATGAAGCATTGTGATGACCTTGGTATTTTGGCTGACAAGAGCTCGACAATTTACATGTTTATCGGTATATTTGCTTCTCTAGGCCGCATCGGAGGAGGATTCCTGTGCGACATGAACTTCGTAAACAGCCGCCTTCTCCTTCAAACAGCTATTGCCATTATGGCAGCTTCCACAATGCTACTGACTCTGGCAAAGACTTACGCTGGTGTGGTCGCTTATGCAATTTGTTTCAGTTCAGCAGATGGATTAATGATTACTTCAATGATGGTTGAAATCTTAAAAGTCGTGGAGGAAAATGAAAAGGCTTCTGCCATAGGATTGTTTATGCTGTTTTCCGGAGTTTCTGCCTTGATTAGTCCACCTTTGTCGGGTAGGTGACCAATTCTATCTTTCCACTGTCAACATCCCCGGGGCTGAGAATATATCCCCCTCCATTTAAAACCTGTATATATATGTGGTATCATGAGGATATTATGAAGACTCCTTCGCACCCCGAAAAAGTCATGACCAGTAATAACAGGATACCCTGTTAATCTTCTAAATTCCTCTAAGACGTTGTTGTTGGAGCATGCATTTGAACAGCGTTTAAAGATCCTTCCCCTTTAGCCCTCACATCCACGACAGAACCTTTGGAATAATCAATTTGTACATCTTTTGGTTACCTGAATCCTAAGGAAGAGTCTGTTGAAAATATCAAAAGTCAGATGCCTACTAGAAGCTGGGCGCCAATAACAATATTGAACTGAGTCAAACAGGCAGATAGGCTATTAGAGAGATAAATGCGGCACACCGATGTTTGAAGGACTGCAAAATAGACAGACAGACCGACAAAAGACACGTCATCTGCGTGCTATTTAGTTTTTGAGACATTTTGGTATTATCTTTTCTATCAGGTCTAGTGGCTGACACTTTTGGTAACTACATCGTTGCGTTCATCGTGGCTGGTGGAGTTGGAATCGTTGGGTCTCTCCTCCCATTCATTCTTCTTTGTTTGAAACGTGATGCAAGGAGTGACGAACAAGGCATCAATCAGGATGTCTAACGAGGGTGGATGTTAAGATATCCAATCCAATCATGGGCCCATATAACAGCTGATAATCTATAAAAAGTAAACATTTGTAAACTAACCGAGATGTAACGTGCACTCTGATCGGTCGAGAACCTAACGGTTCCTTTTTCTGCGGGTATATTTTGTATGGTTAGTAAATCACTTGTTCATGGAAAATGCAACAGAGCTGATCGACTTTTCAGGCCTGAGGACCATTTCGGACAAGCTCCACGTCTAATCATATGGTTTTTTATAGGACTGCGCCACGGGGAGCCGGGTCGAATGAGTTATACTTTAATATAGTGACTTAAGTTGTCTTGAATATGAACAGTTTACGATTGCTCTACTCCTGGCCATTGTTAGTGGTACATTTTGTGTTTCTTCGGAAAGAACTGTTTGAAGCAGTTAAACGTTAACGAACCACAAAACGAACCAAAAAACGAACCAACGCAGTCAAGAGACATAACGAGCACATTGGAAGTTTGTCTCTGAATTATAGCTGAGGATATTATCAATAAATGACTTCACAACGCTACTAGTACTTTTGATTCTAACGCTTCAAAAGTCGGATAAAAGTAATAGGTAAGTTAGAGTTTTTAGGGTTTCCGTGGACAACCAAATCCGTTCTTTTATTTTCAGCAGCGCTATCTTTTATACTTCTTCGATCCTGTGTTCGATTTCTCTGTTCCTATCATTGTTCAAACGCGCACGAAATTGCTGCAGTATAGCTTCCTTATTGTTTAGACGAGCACAAGTCACGAAATAAAACTCGAACTTCTTTTTGTTCATCTCGTTGAAATATTCCATATCCCGAGTTTCTTCGGTACTAAGGGATTTGATGCTTATTCCAGTCTGTGTCCGCTCGCTTTTGGACTCCACTGATAAAGCTTCCCAGCGGCTTGCTAAGTGACAGTAGTTTCTTAGAATTCCTTCTTTACCATCTTCCGGAAGGTCGTCCAAAAACTGCCACATCGCTGTGACGAATTGGTAAAATGATGCAAATGGTCTCTTGGAGAACAAAGCCGCTGCAAAAGATGAGGTGCCATCCACAACATTTCCAAACCTACGAATAAATTCTTTGTAGTCAAGCGCGTTGATGGCAGAAATACTTATTCGCAAAGCCATAATTTCTCGCACGATCAGTCAATGCTTTAGACAGTTCTGTTATGAAGTCTGTTACAAAAAGAATGCGAAAAGAAAGTTGTCAGTGACTTTTCGCAAAAGATAAAATATTAATAGCGACTGAACGTAGGATTAATAAGGGTCTACGTAACGCAGGGTAAATCTGTAAATAGAACAACCACCACCTAACCTTTACAGTATTACCACACGGGTAAATAACAGTTTTCCCGTGCGCTGATTGGCTAGTTCGGAAGCGATTGGCGAGTAATATTCAACTTCGAGCAGTCGGAGAGTAACCGCGCTTTAAGAGTTTTTTAAAATTTCAGACAGTATGTGGTATATTAACCGAAATGAACTTTTTTTTTGGTTTCTGTTTAGTATATACTAAAACAATTATTCACCTCAGTGTCGGTGAAAGTGGTGGATATTTACATCGCTGCTTCGCAGCACGGTAAATATCCATCTATTCACGTCACTTTCACTTCGGTAGAACATGGCGCTGTAGAATTGTTAGCTATCCCACAGAAAAAAAAGACAATAATATTGACATCAGTGTATTCACGAAAAAGCTCTGTTTTTTCTAATTGAATTCCGTCCACACTTCAACGCATATGGCCAACGTTTTGAAATTTTTCTGTTTTGAGGTGAAGCACCGTTCCAATAGTTCGAGCAACGTTGTTTGGATTTTGACCAAACATCTCGACAGACATAACACCTCAAATCCATGATGTCTGTCATGTAAATACGTCTAGCGTTTACCTTTCTCAACGATTTTTAAATAGGCATGTATCACTGAATTTTCAGTCCAACAAGCCTGTACAAAACAGTAACAGTAAAGCAAGAAAACGGTAACTTACCCTTCGCAATCCTGGTTATTTTGCCAGATCGGAGCGAACCACGCAGCTGTGTGTTTCAGTAGAAAGTGCTGAATCCTGCCGATCCAGCTTCCCTTTGACATTTTCTAAAGTGAATGTCTTTCTCTGTGATTTGCTGAAAATCTGGACGTCTCGTAGAGCCTCTGGAATGCGTACCATTTCTCGTGGAAGAAGACAAGCCAGTGCATGCGGGACAAGCTGGCAAAACTCAATTAAATAAGCTTTTGATCCTCCAAAAACGTACCCTCCGTTTCATATGTTTCGCTGACAGGTATGATCACGTCATTCCTCTGTTCCTTTGTGCAAAGACTTAACCTATTTACTTTTTGTATTATAAATTGCTAGCTGAGAAAATGCATAATGTAGATAATGATGTTATTCCTTCACAATTGAAAGATTTGTTCATCCCTACCGCAAAAATTCATTCATATAATACGCGATCTTCAGCTTCTAACAACTTTTATATTTAAAAATCAAAACTTGAAATTGAATCGTTTTCAAGAATCGGTGCAAAACTGTGGAATGAGATACCAACTAAGCTCCGAACACTACCAAAACTCATCTTTAAAAGGAAAATTCGTACGATCTTGTTTAATATATTAGAATTTGAAGACTCCTACGAAGAATTAGAATCGATGATCTCTAAAGTTAGTAAATACTCTTAGTAGCTTTCACCTTTGTCTCGCCCATCCTACCTTATCTATTTTATCTTATGTATTCACCTCTCACAACATAATTCGCTGCCAACTTGAATTAATCACATAGTTCTTTCCGTAGACTTAATTTGTTTTGGTATTTACCATCTATTTATTTATCTGTAGTTTTTACTGTGTATTTTCTTCTTCTTCTTTTACTGATTATCCTGGCCCGCCTCGACTAGCAATGCTATCTGCGGAGCCAGGGGAATAAGGATTTATTGTCAAATAACAAATAAATATTGTATTGTATTGCAGGTCACACGTGTTGTCGTCTTTACTTTGAATAACAAGCGGTGTTCTACGTGGAGCTCTGATCTTGAAATAAAGATACCTGGAAAATACACGCCAATAAATGCATGAGTGGCATAAAATAAAAGCTAGTAGTCACAATCGATTTCAAGATGAACACACAAGATCGAATTCAAAGCAATCATACAGTTATGTATAAAACATTGAATCAACTTGCCCCATAATATCTTCAATGTCTTTTCACTCAACGCCATGTTAATGATTATAACTTAAGAAATCTTGAAGGAAAACTCTCACTGCCCAAGCCAAATACTAATTACTTGAAACGAAGCTTTTGTTATAGCGGGGCTTGTTTGTGCAATAACTTGCCCCAAGATTTGAAAGGCGTTGGTTCTATTGGGCAGTTTAAACGGGGTATTAAGAAGGTATATGAGATATCGGATTCCCACACGGTAATCATGTAAAACAGTTGTAATAGTTTTAGTTTTTACCTTTAGCTTAACTGATGATTCTCCGTGTATAAGTAAAGTTTTACACATATACACATTACAAGGTATTCTGCGCGCTATTGATCGATAGCGAAGAGTGTAGATCTCAGAATACTATCATGAAATTCGGTCCTACAGCTTTTAGTTAGCAATAATATATCAAACACAACGAATATATGAAATTCATATATCTGAACTGCTGTTATAGAAACGTATTTGTGCAAGATCGGGAGCAGTTGGCTTGTTAACTCAATTGGTAGAGCGCTGCACTCAAGAAGCAACTCAAGAAGCTAGAGTTGCTCGAGGCGCAGATGAGAGCAACTCTTAGGCATCTTTCGTGCTCTCCAAACTTCACGCGTGTTTCAAGTCTCGATCAACGCACGCTAACGCATGAACCAATTGTTAATAGTGATTATGTACAAAATACCGAATCGTACTTTACAAGTATTGAACCAAATAAAAACCAGTAACAGAAACAGGATATTTAACGGAAGAGCTAAGCTTCTATATTTAACCTTGCTATTTAAGTTGCTTCTGTCATTTTAGGATGAGCCTAAAAGACAGGAATCTTTGCAAGGCGGTCTTCACAAAAAACAGCATTTTGTAAATTACGTTGTTTTCGAAGAGCGAGCTCACGATACGTTGTCGCACTCTCATCCCCAGTTTCCGCGGTTTACGCAAGGAACGCCTGGGACCATGACCCCCCTTTTGGCGACCAAAACGGCTTGCATTTTCAGACTAGGGCTTTCCTACAGAAGCCCGAGTAGTTAAACTGTCAATAGAAACACTTCGGCAAGGCTTTCCATTGTTATTTGACAAACAGGAAAACAAACACGCTTTCTTTCTTTGGTTTTAATTTCATCTACTTGGATGTTAACATCATCTTGCCACAGTTTTTGTCTGCTCTTTAATTAAGTAACTCCTGAGGTAACCTCCTGGATTAGTCGTTTCTTCTGAGTGCAACAAAAAAATTCAGTTACCTCTCTTTAGAGAGATCGCTTGCACCCCGAGCTGATTGAGGATGGATGAATCTCTCTGCTGTCAAGATCGAAATTGATTTGAAATTTCACCCGGAGCTCCAATTTAAAAGCTTCTTGGTCCACGGCAGATTTGTGCCACGAAGACGACAAAGAGTCTGGAGATATTGAATATGTTCATCCATGCGGTTGGCCCAGTCTGAAGTTCACAATACAAGCTCATTTTACTTTAAATTACCCGGCTACAAAGTATGGCTAAAATTTATGGTTCACGCGATTACTACGAGATTCAAATATCATAGCAGAATATCTCATGCAGGACAATGCCATAACTCCACATAAAACAAGGAGAGAGAAAAAATATACTTAGCGTATATTTCCACTCTGTCACAGATTTCGCTACTCTTGGTTTACGAATATAGTCTTTTGTAAAATACCTATGAATCTCGGAAAGTTCACGGCGTCACGGCAGACGAAATTATATGCGAATTAGAGAAAGACCCATTTCAGCAATGGACATACGGTTCAAGGTGGAAAGAAATGGGCGACTTGAAACTAAACCGTGAATTAATGTCAAAAGCAATTTAAGTTGGTCATCCTGACCGTTTGAAGAACGTCAGCAAATCAACATTGCTGTCATCGGAGGCTCAAATAGCGCGGGAGGAAAATTGGGAATAGACGAAAAAACTTTGGACGGATTGTTTTTCAAAGTGTTTGTAGACTGGTGGAACAAAACCATTGGTAAAGTTACAAAGTCTCTCATGAAAAGTTACCAGGTTGCCATTGGAGGAACTGGGAGTTACTTCTTCGCCTTTTGCTACAAGACCTTTATTCCAGCGAATCAGACAATCGACCTCGCTTTCATTGATGCCTCTATTAATTTCAATTTGAGAGGAAAAGTTGAAGCCTTTGAAGAATTAACTCGTCAAGTTCTTCGATACCCTTCAATGCCCGCGGTTCTATACATGAGTCTTGTCAGCGGCCTCGGTATAGACCCACGCGGTGTGCGCACACTGATTGCGTTGCATCATGGTCGTAAAACAAAAATCGAGTTATTTGCATCTTGACGTGTTTAGCCTGCGAAGCAAGCCCTGGGGGAAAGGAGGGGGGATTGCGGAAAGCGGAATTTGCGGACGGCAGAGGGAGGGCTTGCCACAGACCCCCACTAACCAACGAAGTTTCCGATCTCATATGGACGAAAAATTCCCATTGGCTGAGAGCAACACGTTGTCAATCAACCCTCGAACCAAACAGTCTTCGTGGCGACTACCTTTTAGAAAATGGCAGACGACGGTGATTTCGAGAAGTTCTGCCCTCAAGAATCGATGTCGAAGTAGAATATTTGTGGCAGCTATCCACTTGTTCAAGCTCAGTGCCTTGATAAGAATGGCGTCTTCATTCTCAAACTTGCCCTTAACCACAACATTGCAAAGTCGATGGACTTTGGATCTAAATCATCAATGTTTAAATTTGTATCCATCGCTGAGGTTGAGGGTTGTCCTTTCGTCAGCGAGTCAAACAACGCTTCCCTGCTAGATGTAGGTTTTGCATGTGCCGGGGAGCGGACACGCAAGCTTTTTCTACCTGGACTTTTCCTGTCGGCGTTGAGAACTTTCATTTCGACGAAACATCACGGGAATCCGAACATTGAGAAGCGGCCTTATTCAAAAATTCATAAGACTGGCTAAAACTGTTAGCTTTTCTTGCACAAGGAAGGCATATAATTTGAGATATGTGCGACTTATTTTCGAAGTGAACACCGACCGTTCGAAGGCGATCGGCGAAGACACACTGAAATCTTCCCTTTGACTCTGATTAAAAATGTTCACAAAACACTTGAAGCCACTTCGAACGTTAATTCTTGAATCTACTCCACTAAACCGACAAACTACGTCTTTCGGATTAACTTTTGGCTTTCTCCCTCTCTTAGATTTTGATACCAGATTCTCCTAGTCGTCTGACATTTCTCACTCACGTGGAGTTCTCGTTAACAGCGCTTTCTGATTGGTTAATTTTAAGAGGCGCTGATTGACATATGCAAGAAGATATGAATATGAAAATAGGGGGCGTTTCGTTGGTTAGTGGGGGTCTGTGGCAAGCCCTCCCTCTCCCCTCCGCACATTCCGCTTCCCCCAATCCCCGCTCCTTTCCCCCAGGGCTTGCTTCGCAGGCTATGACGTGTTGGATTGAACATCTTTGATGGCAGCGAGATACGGCGTGAATATACGTAGATTGTAATGGGGATTCACTTTCTGTTGCCATTCCTTCGAAAGTTAAAACGTTTGACGGGCCTGCCCGACTCCTGTCATTCCTGGGTGACGAATTCGTTCTTAGGAGGCAACTGACGTTATTAGGAAAGATTCGAGACTGCAATCTGCCCAAGAATCTCGACACAAATGGCAACAGTTTCACCCACAACCGATGGCGGAATAAATAATTTCAAATACAGAAATTATATTCCTAGATGCGAGCTTCTACTATGAATTGACCCTTGACATGCAAACGCATATTAGAGACAGAGACCTTGTAATAGACGAACTTTTTCCACCGAGCGTAAATACGGGATTTGTAAAAGGAGAAGCCCGACGCCTCCTAAGAACGAATTTATCGCGCTCCACGTTTAGTAAAAACGTACAGAGTTTCAAACTACCCTTCGAGAATGGAGGAAACCTATATGAGGATTTTGAGAAACGTATCTCTGGAGTTATTACTTTAGGATAGAAGTATACTCTGAAACAAAGAAAATAGCGCAATATTGCCTTTTGTAACACAATCTCATCCGGCTTTGCCAAATCTTAAGAACATACAGATGGGGAATTATGACAACTCAAAACTGACCCTTATTATCACATTGCAAAGGAAAGTCATCAAGAGATATCCTAATAGGAGATAAACTTTGAGGGTAGAAGATTTAAAAGCGCTAGCGAATGGTAGGAGACGCACAGGCCTATCAACACCTTTCAACGGTCGACTGCCTTTTTCTTTCGGCTTTCCGGCGTGTCGCCTCACGCAAGGTAGAGGTTTTCATTGATCAAGTGACTCTTTTCATTGCTGGGATTAAACTGTCCTTCATTCAATGATCAAGATGAAAGATTTACCACACAACACTCGCGATTAGTTAATTTTCCTTCACTTCAACTCTCCCCATTTCTACCGCTTTTACCGCCTTATTGAAAATAAGGCTACCACAATGCAATGCAATCGGAGTGCGCACATCGCCTGGTGTAGACCCAAAAACCAAGAGTTATAAACCCAACATGCATTAACGTAGATAATTATGGCCAAACTGAAGTGGCGCGACACTATAGTATAACCTCTTTCAGTTTGAAGGAAGTTCTCTGCCGCAAGGAAGAAGGTCAATGGAAAGCAGGTCGTAACCAATATGGCTGGTAGTGATGGCCGCCATGTTGGTGTCAGGGCGCATGAGCTTGTTTCTATGGTAATGATTGACTACGTTCGCGGGGTTTTTTAATCAGGTTTTGAATGACATAAGCCCAAATATAAACTATCATTTTACGCCTTTACCAGAATTGTTATCCGGCTAAAACGAGACACTGAAGTTCTAAAACAACCGCTTTGCTGGACCGGGATTAAACCAAATATTTTCCAGGATCTTCATCGCCCCAATATCCAGATTCAAATCACACAGAACTATGGATTTTCACCGTACGGGAGTTTGCGCGATGGAAGACATTCAGAAGAGAAAAAAAAAACACAGGCTTGCGCACAGATGCGCAAGAAGGGTGGGGTACGTGGCAGCGTTACAGTAGCGTCAAGTTTCGTTTAGACACTCTCAGTAATAGCTCTTATTAGAAGACCAGGGGCCCGTTTCTCGAAAGTCCTGGTCACTTAACGGACCCACAAAACTGTTCTGTTTTCATTCAAGATGGGGATTTCAACAGTTTTGAAAATAATAAAACTGTCACCTTAAGAAACAAAATGGACTAATTTGTGTGCTAGAACCTGCTTTTCTATCCTTTAAATTTTGATTTGAAAACTTGGCTTCGGGCCCGTTAAGTTACCGGGACTTTCGAGAAACGGACCCCTGCTCTGTAATAATTCTCTCGAGAACATCTGGCAGTGGCGGAAAGGCCGAGGTATGGCTGGATGACGAGAAGAACAAAAGGATTTATATCGACTCAAAGTCGATCTATGGACAGAATCGACTGAATACTGTTGCCACGAGGGTAGAGTCGGGATACCATACCATTACGGTTAGAACAGTTCGCACAGGGAGTTTCCTAGTGAGTGGAGTTCTAATCGGGCCGCCAGACTTTGAAAGACGAGAAGTTTTATAAACACCTTTGGACTATGCATAAAAGTGCATTTGCTTAATTCGTATACAGTCCAATGAATAGCCATTGTGCTATATGACGTTAGTTAAGGAGAACTCATCCACAAGCCTCTAAGCATTATATCTTTCTCCAATTTTTGCTGGCTTTATGTGGTTTCACAAAGGAATTCTTGTGACCTTAGTATTTGCCAATACTTTCTCATAAAGATGAATCAGCTAGCACCTTTAAATTCATGCTTTATGGTAAATTTGACCGTTCTGACGTATAAATTCGTTGGGTATATTGAGGCCGTCAGGCTTCACTGGACATGACGGAAATCGAGCCTAATAAATCGTAAGATAATTTTTTTTAACTGAGTTGATCAGATAAATTTACCACCGTAAAGAATTTTTCAAGCTGACGTTTCGAGCGTTTGCCCTTCGTCAAAGCGAAGCAGCGGTCAATTTACATTATGAACTCAGTTAGTAAAACAAAATTATCTTGTGATTCCTTTTCACCGACACAGTGATGTGCAGTGGCGGAAAGGCCGAGGTATGGCTGGATGACGAGAAGAACAAAAGGATTTATATCGACTCAAAGTCGATCTATGGACAGAATCGATTGAATACTGTTGACACGAGGGTAGAGTCGGGATACCATACCATTACGGTTAGAACAGTTCGCACAGGGAGTCTCCTGGTGAGTGGAGTTCTAATCGGGCCGCCAGACTTTGAAAGACGAGAAGTTTTATAAACACCTTTGGACTATGCATAAAATGGCATTTGCTTAATTCTTATACAGTCCAATGAATAGCCATTGTGTTGGATGACGTTTGTTTTTCATTGCGTTTACTCATCGTGATCTGAATTAATAAGTCATACCTACGTCGAAAAAAAAACTACGTGGATGTAAACAAGTTTGAAGACCGAAAATCCGAATTGTTAAATATAGCATGACATTCAACTTTTGCTTTAGCTTGTAGGGTCAGTTACCTGGATAAATTGACTCGAACTAAGCGGACAAAAGATTTCACGAAAGAATTTGTTGAGCGACTATAACATAGGACATTAAAATTGGTAAGTTATGTTTTTATTTCCTGTCAATGATTAGTTTGAAATTTGATTTGTAGTTATGATATGATAGTCTTTCGACTAAATGTTTTTAGCGAAGTTAATTCCAATATCTAAAGGCTTCTAGTCAGAAGAATTTATGACGTCGTCATCTTTCAGAATCCATCCATCTATTCGTAGTTACATTCAGTTTATGACCCATGAGATATGTGTGCGAACTAAAGGCATAAAATTGGCATACAGTTGGCCGTATCTAATGGTATTTTTTTTCTGCAGACTATGCTAGAAATTATGGCTTCGCAAATGAGTATTTCCACCATCAATACGCTTGACTACAAAGAATTTATTCGAAGGTTTGGAAATGTTGTAGAGGGCACCTCACTTTGTGCAGCAGCTTTGTTCTCCAAGAGACCATTTGCATCATTCGACCAATTCGTCACGGCGATGTGGCAGCTTTTTGACGACCTTCCAGACTATTGCAAAGAGGGCATTCTGAGAAACCACCGTGACTTGGCCAGCCGCTGGGAAGCTTTATCAGCTGAGTCCAAACGAGAGCAGACACAGGCTGGAATAAGTATCAAATCCCTTAGTACCAAAGAAAGTCAGGAGATGGAATATTTGAACGAGATGTATAAGAAGAAGTTTGAGTTTCCTTTCGTAATTTGCTCTCGTCTGAACAACAAGGAAGGTATCTCGAAGCAGATTCGCATGCGTTTGAGCAATGATAAGAATGTAGAGCTCAAACACGGGATCGAAGAAGTGAAAAAGATATAGTGCTGCTCAGAATGAAAGATTTGGTGGCGTATGGAAACTCTAAAATCTAAGGGCCGATTATTGAAACAAAGTTTAGCCGTTGTTTGATCATGAACAAAACCGCGTTTTAAACTATCTTCAATTTAGTCGAACCTTTTACCTGAACACTTATTCTCGTGAACAGTGTCAAGAGGCCTTGTAGATATAGTTTATCGTATGAGTCGTACGGCTGCGCTCATGCAATCCTAGAATGGGCCCGAATGGTTGACGTAAGCGGGTCCTGAAATTGAAGGCCACCGGATCCGCACTCGCACGGCTCCGTTGCATTTTCCAAAAAGAAGAATTCTAACAGCGGTAGTAAACTAACTTGTCATGAAAATAAAAGAGTATTTTTTTTTACCGAAGAATTTCTTTGTCTGGCAACATGCCCCATCATGATTTAACTTCAAGCATCGCTTGAAACATGAAAGACTTAGTCACGTTCTTCATTAAGTTGTGAGTTTCTTGTTCTGACTTGTTCAAAGGACCGGAAGGAAGGAAAAGTTTTTCATGATTGTAGTTGTCCGGTGAGCACCTTCCTTTTGAATACGATCGTGTCCTAGTAAGTTTTGAAAATGAATTCAAATTTTTTAAATACTTCAACAGATAATATAGTGTTCAGATGATTATAAAAAGGCTAACCCACTGAGTTAAGTGGGGCAGAAAGGTGAAAGATTCGGCTCTTAGTCATGTTGCACGGACCTCGCTGCGTTCGAACAAAGTACTTGATTAGCTTGAGCCAAACAATATCCCGTTTGGCTCTCTCAGTAAGTCTACAATAGGATAACTTATTTGTAACGGCTCTTTGTGGTGGAACATTTAAGGTAAACGGACGGAGGAGACCAGAGCCTTTTGGTTAGAAATTGGTATCACTATGAATCCATTCTAGTCTGGTAACCTTGCCTCTTTCAAGCAAGAGTAATTGAGAATTGCGAAACAATCTGTCGTAGGAATCACAATCTATGATCTTGTAGAACAAAATGCTCACTAACTTCATTATTTAGTCCGCTGGGTGAATATTTAACACTAATATCCGTTGGAGTGAGTTATCTAGACTTTCTCGAAGTCGTTCGCTTGGTTTTCTGTTCTGGTGTGGTACGCGCTCAAAAGCGCGACTTTTGAGCAATTCTATGAGTTATCCAACAAGTGAACAAGCGTAGTTTCAAGCACATCAGTACATAAGCGCATTGTTGACTGGGAGTAGCAATAATGGCTCCTAATTGCCTCATGTGAAAAAATCAATAAAGAAAGGCAGGATATTGGGTTCTGAAAACAGAAGGCACTTGGCTGCTGATTATACTTGACTCTTCGCTTAATTTTGCAAATAGAAGTCTCACAGCCAAACCTGTGCAATGACAGTAGAACCTGAATTTTAATAGATAACTGTCCAAAGACATTTTTCGCTTTCTATCAAAGTAATAGCGCCATCAGACTCAGTGCGTCTCGCGCTCTAGAAGAAGTCTCATATGAAAATTAAAGATTAACCGCCGAAAATTAACCGCCTCCCGGTTAGCTCAATTGGTTAAAGCGCCCGGATTGTGTTGTGCGGGAGGTCGAGGGTTCGAGCCCCGGCCGTACCAATACTCATGGTCTTAAAATAAGTGAGGAGAACTTGCTACCTTTCTATAATCAAGAAATGGATAGATATTCTAGTCTTCTCGGATAAGGACGAATAAACCGTAGGCCCCATCTCCTGCAGGGTTAGGGGTAGGAGACGTTAATTCCCACGCACGAGATTACTGTGTGAAGGAAATGAGAGCTTGCATAAAAAGGTGAAACAAAGTAAATACATCGCCTGACGTTACTTCTAGGCAGAGGTATCTTTAAAGGTGGGTTTCGTGAATTTTACCTCGCAGACGCGAAACATGGGGCTATCATATATATTACATATGTATCACCGGGCAGATATTCCCGGAATTATAAAATCATGATTCTGATCACTCAGAATTCACATGTTTCTCAAAAATTAACCGTGCGTTTTGGCATGTAGGCTATAATAGAGAAAAAACTTAAGCGTCAGTTGTAGCACGTTTGGCGTAGAGCAGAGTTTTTATGATCAGAAAGTCTAGAGCGCTGTTAGGCCTTTTTCGTTGCCAGGGGGTCATATGCATCTATAGGCATATAAAAACGCACAAAACCACAATTCTTCCATTTGCCCAAACCAAGTGAACGCAACTTTTCTTTGCAAAAACATGAAACTACTTTTTGATAATTTACATATGTATTATTTGTACCACTGAAAAATAGTTATGTAGGTCATGTTAAACTCACAGGACCAGTCGTTATTCATCTCCGGAGGCCGGAGGGGTGGGGGGTTGGGAGGATATTAGGAGGACGACATGGTTTTCAGGAGCAGCGAAGGGGAAAGCATTAGTAGCCATCAGAGTCTAAAGGGGGACTATTAAAAATTGACTGCCTTTTAACTGCGAATGAAAGGAGATTACGAAGCCCTATTGGGGGATCAGGTAAATTTGATTGTGACACACCTAAAATACTCCGCATCCCCTCCCCCCCCCACCCTGCGACAAATAATGACCGATCCCTAAATTCACCTATTTTCAGTATATATATGAAACAAGCTAGTCTCGTGGCCAGACCCTGCTCGGCAAAACGACTGTATGGTCCAACGTATCAGTTACAGTTAAACGGTAAGATCTGGGTAGGAGATCAGAAACAAACAGAAGCATTACTAAATTAATTCTGACTAACAGTTAGGAATTTTTCTTTGCATCGATCCTGTGTTGCATCTAATATAGACAATCATTGCTTCCTACCTCTTTAGCCAGAGAAGGAAACTAAAGGAAAAACCTTGAACTTCAGTAACATGAATAACCGTCGAAGCCAGGAAAATTCACCAAGTCTTCTATTCTCTCTAATCGTAATAAGTATTTTCTGTTCCGACCTCCTTAATTAATAAAAGCTAGTCTATTGATGTACATTACGCCCAGCTTATGTATTGGGAGTGACTATCCGCTAAAGTTTCCATCCACGAAGTAATTGATTCGAAGGTTGGTCGCAGGGAGGGCTCTTGGTTCCAGCACTGGAACATCAATTCATACCTGCGGGAAGCAAGTAAACATGCTGTAATTTTCAACTTGTCCTAATAGATTTAAAAGTATTGCCTTTTTCTGCCTCAGTGATTGGTTTCTGTGGGATAGAACCAAAACCTCAGTAATCAAAACCACTGAACACTCGGGTAAATTTGCAATTTAAGAATAGGAGCTTACAGCAAATTCAGACGTAACCAGACTTATGCAGGATAATGAAAACTGAGACGCAATTAATCGAGCAGGGACTCTCCGTAGTTTTTTTAGTTCTACCTCTGATCAGTTAATATTAGAGCCAGAATTTTTTTGAAGTAGTCTGAGAGCGTAGCAAAGCCAAATTCATGCAGCCATTGATTACGTTCGTCATTCGATTTTGAACTTGTCGGAAGTCATAATACACTAGTCTCTAAGCCTCAACAGACCCAGCCGCTTAGCAAGGACATATGGTATATCGATTAATATCGTTGGGCCAAAAATCCCATTATGATAAAATGTGCGGAAAGGAACCTCAAAAATACGAACTCAAAGTAAAATAAAAATTTAGCAAGTCCCTTGGTTGGTAAGACCTTTCAAAGCATTTTTTCTATGTAAGCAACGTACCAATTAAGGTAAATCTTTTAACAGTGGATTATTAGAGCAATTTTCGGTTAAGTATCGAAAGTTTAGCGAGATTGCCTTTATTTTGCCTTGGCTTGCTTTGTGATCGGTCCAGAAAACTCGAACCACTCTCTCAACCACTCAGAAGCAATACCAAAACGAATCACAAATTGATCACCCACGTTTCCCGCGCTTTCAATTTAGGCAGTTTGCTCGGTATCTACCTTTCCTTTGATAGTCTACTATGGTTAATTTTGTTTTACTCTACGAAATTCAATCGTTCTAAAAAGCACAATTTAGCTGAGGCCAATTCATAAGTGTGAATTTAGATGGAACTTGATTCTACGTACAAGTCTGCGCTCACGCCTGACGACCTTCGCAATCTGTGACCATGTGACACGTATGTAAAGACTTCTTGTCCGCTCATTCCATCGTAAGGGTTCCCCCCTGCAAAGATAACAAATATTTGACTCAGAAATAAGGTACAAGTTGGTATACTCAATAACAGATGCGATGTTCTTTTCAAATGTCTTCAACTGCTAGAAAGCTGAACAAAAGATGACTTGTAGAAAAGATAACACCGAATAATAATATATTTAATAATTTTCTTTTCTTTTCAGTATTGTGAGAAGTTTGAAACCAGGAGCGGGAGTCGATTGTGTAGCCTACACGTCTGGGTGATAGTGGTCCTAAAAAGGAATGTCGTCAGTGACAATGGCTGAGGTCTTAACATCCTCGTAACACCATCAGAGTGACTTATGATGATGACAGTCACTTCCTCTCGCGTTGTAGTTTCCAGGACCTCACTGACCCGAATGATCTTAATCATTTTTCTGTTGACAGGTTTCAATGCTTCTTCTCATCTCACGGTTCGTAAGGTTGAAAAACGGAGACCTTTAAAATTAGAGTCTAAATTACCCAAGGTCTCCCAGAAATATAGAAAACGTTCACCTACCGAGTGTGAATATCTCGTGCAGGACGATGCCATAACTCCACCTAAAACAGTGAGAGAGAAAAAATATATTTAGCGTATATTTCCACTATCTGTCTCAGATTTCGCTACTCCGTCTTGGTTTGGGAATATAGTCTTTTGTAAAATACACTATCTGTGAATTTATCTCAATCGAGAAAATTTTCCTACTTTTTTTTACATTATCAGGTCACTGTTCAGGAGGCCGACGGGAAAGTTAATGGGTTTTTTTTTTTCACACTAACGAGAGATTAACTTCTTACAGGGAATTAAAACAAGCGCCGAGTGAATATTCATTCGAGGATATGAGTCACTTTTGATTCAAACTCATCAATCTACTTACACATCACTTTCTGTGGTAAAAATTTGTTTTGTTAGTGATTCAACTGCCATCCACTTTACTGGTACAACTCCCTATGACACAACACAAAAAAATATCTTCACCGGTATATATAAAACGAGAATGAGTGTTTTGTAAGTTCAGTTGTCAAAAACGTTTTAAGTTCCTCAAGTCTTAGATACCAGGGTCAATGCGTTCGAGTGGGCACTCACCGTATCTCTTAGTGGGTACATGCTTACTTACATTCGACCTCCTGACATAAATTTTATCTTTGCCAAGATCTCTCGCCATCCCAAAGTCAGTGATTTTACAGCGTAGACCCTCACCAACCAACACGTTCCTCGCTGCTAAGTCTCGGTGAACGAACTAAGAGTGAGCAAGTGATTTGATAATTAGTGTTTTGACCTGTCTTTAGTCCTTTGTCAGTTGAAATTTCTCATTCACTGACACGGGGTTAAACGCTCACATTGAAAGATTTTGAATAGCACATGGAGAATTAACTTTCCTACTTTTCCGTGTCAATTTTTACAAAAACTTATACTTCCTATTGTAAATCCTTAACATCCTGTTCTATTTCTTCGTGTTTGTCCATGTTTAGTTTCCCCTCAAGCGTTATTGGCATGGAAATTAAATGAATGTTGGTATGAAAGCAATAAGTGTGAAAATTGAAATATCACTTATGAACAAAGTGTTTAGTTAAGCTTGGTATATACTAAAACAGTAGATAGTGCTGAATGTGCGCTCTGATTGGCTACTCAAGCTCCAAATAACCTCCGCTATTCGCCTTATAGCAAATAACGCGGGGATCTGCTCCCGAAAATATCACTGTAGTCGTTGCAGGATAAATGAGTTAAAATCATCTTCAGTTTGTGCTATATTATCCCACTGTTTTAGTATATACAAAAACAACTTTCACCTGACTGTTAGCGGCTAACGGTAGATATTTACCTCGCCGCTTCACAGCTCGGTAAATATCCACAAGTAGTAATTAACAGGGACCTTAAGCAAACCACGACGGCGACGGTAACGAGGACATGAAAAAACAAACGATCTAATCGGCAGAACAATAGCTCAGCACGCGCATTTTAAAACTTAGTACATTTCTTGGCCGTCCTTTGCAAAACAACAACGTGAAATCGCCAAAAATTTGCGTCGTCTGCGAACCGAAACCGCGACGGCAAATTATTTTAATTTCCATTTGGTACTCGACGCTACTTTTATAGCGGGGCTAGCGCGCGTGGGGCAGAGCCCCATACCCATGGAATATGGTCAACCTCTTTTCGTTTGGTTGTCACGTGACTGACCGAGCGTACGTACGTACGTGCCTTCAGATTGCACGGGTAGGGTAGGGAAGACTATCAAAACGAAGGGAGGGGTGTCTCTGGCGAGTCTTGGCAAATGCACATCTTTTATGTTATCATTAATATTACGAACTTGGGAGCTCCGCTTTTAAGCTTTACTAAATCTATATTAGGTTATGTTGAGGTTGATTTGTGGCGCCGTATGAGATGGTAAACACATGCAGCCATTTTCGAAATTCTGATTAAAAGTAGAAATTCATTTTTTAATCGACGTCTTCCCTGGCGTTGCCGTCCTGACTGCTTAAGGTCCCTATTGTTAAATATATCACGCGCGATGAAGATGGAACAGATTGGTAATTGAAATACCACACCTGATGAGCCGCTATGAACGCCATTCCCCGTGCAATATCACAAGCGAATTTGTAAAGTTGTACTGTTGGTATTTTCAACGAAGTTTCTGCGCATTTAACGTCGTAGTAGTCATCTGTTTCCCCTTTACTTTTCTTTAGATATCCCAGGAGATCACCATGAGGCACAAACTCCAGGATAACAAGAGGCGGCCCTAAATATGTAAAAAAAATGAAACATCTAAGCTTTAGTTATGCAATAGCGATCTGAAAAAGGCAATTCAACAAACAACTCAAATCTTTCGGGGTGCAAATTTTTCAGTTCTGGTAATAAAAAGACAGGCTTTCCTTTCCTGACTGTTCACTTGGCGCAAGTATAGAATAAAAAATAATCCAAACTCACTAAACTCTCGCCCTCCTTTACGTCGGACTACATCTTTTGTCAAGCAGCCCAACAGTTGTATCACGTTAGGATGAGGTTTAAGTCTCTTCAACATGTCCAGCTCTGACAGCAAATCCATTCGATCCGACTTCGATGAATTTTCTGCAATATAATGCCATGAATACGTTAGTTACGATGTTTCAAACATAACTTTGTTTATCCGTTCCTCCAAAACACTTGGTGTACATAAATTTCGTTTCCAAATATTTTGTCGTGAAGCTCTTATCAGCATATTTTTAAACACAAAGAGAGAGTTCATCTATTTGTGATTTTCAATAACTTAGTAACACGACATGAAATTATTTCCTTCTTTCTGAGGAAGCTCTCCTTGAGTTGAAAAGTGCAGAACATACCACTAATCCCTCACTCTTGAGGAGACGCACCAAACGTTTTCAGCTGCTTTGGTCTTTTCAAAATGATAACCCTTTTCTTTTTGGTAGACGTAGTGAAAACAGAAAAGGAATGATAATATGATGTTTCCTATTCCTAGGATAGTCATTCAGCGAAAACATTTGCTAATCTAAGATTTTCAGTAGTGCATATAGAGCTATGCTTTTGAGAGAATTATAGAATACATTAGCTAGAGTGTCTATGGCTTTTGAATTAACAGCTGTTGATAGCCAGTTTGGATTTGTGGGCATTGTATTATTTTAATTTACCTAATTATTCTAAGCAACATATGGCAATCTGCGGTCTTTCCTTACACTTAGGTAGGACGGAAAGCCGTAAAACTCTTGAACAAAAGCTCATCTTTCAAACCGGCAGTCTAAATCCCAAAGGGATCAACGAACGCTTTTCATTCCACTAATTTATTCGTGTTTTTCACATTGCCATGTTCCCACCAATAACGTAGCTCTATTTTCTGCCTTTAAAAGCACACACAACCCACAATTCTTCTATTCGCTCCGACGAAGGGCTAACGCTCGAAACGTCAGCTTTTGTAATCGTTACGATGGCCAATTTACCATTTCAACTTTGTTGATATATCAAAATTATTTCGTTACCTCCACCGACGCAGCCCCAAACAGTTTCTTTAGAAACTATCAGCCTTTATTCATTTGTATTATTATGTTGGTTGTAACACGTACCCTTCAGCATTTTAACAGCCACAATAGACCAGCCTACAGTACCACACACGTCCAATACAGCACCTTCCCACACTTGACCGAATGTTCCACCGCCGACCCTTTTAAAAAGTCTCAAACTTTCGCCAGCCACCTCCCAGTTGGCGGTGCTCTGCACCTTCACGTATGGTGACTCCTTCCTGGAAGCAGAAGGTAAAAATGATTGTGGACGTCTTGGGCTCTCATAGGGGATTGCTGCACATGTATCATTCTGATAACTGTGCTCTTCTTGAAGATCTCTTGCATGATGGGTGCAGAACTTTGATTGGTTGACACGTTGGACACCTGCACGTTGTTGAACTACCTGGCACAATCGCGAAGTTGACGTTATTCCTGCAAACGTGGACATTTTTCCTCTAGGCTTAGGCACAGGGCGACCTTGAGGCAAAGTTTGTATCTTTCCACCACAACATCTGAAGCTACCTCTGTTTTGAAACGCAGGTTGTAAGTGTAAGTGTTCCACCGGTTGCAGGTAATCTTCTGAATGCTTCAGACCTTGGGTTGTGTCAGTTGGAGGTTTGTTTCTGGTGAACGTGTCAAGACATTGGATTGTCGCTTCCTCTTGAACTTGGAGAGTCTTCTCATTTCCTGCATTTGGAACCGCAGCAACTTTGCATAAAGAAAAAGTGGTAAAAGACACGACCTGCTGACCAGATGAGTATGCAGCAGTAGTGGAGCTCATTTCAGGTGTCTCTTCCGTTCCTTCGTTGGTGTTAGCCCCTGTTACTGAGACTGGTTGTTCTGTCGTCAAAGAGGATTCTGAAAGTCTTGGTGAAGTCCCCTCTGTCGTCAATGGTTCTCTACCTACAGAATTGTCGGGAGCCTGCAAAAAAATCAATCGACAAATTGATGTTGTTTGATGTGAGATGCTTAAATCTTTGGAGGCTATGAGATTGAGTCAGAATTACGGTGGACCGGCATCCCCACCAGGGAGGGGGGGGGGAGTAATAATGATGCTAGTTGCTTCATACTAAGACTGACCGGGATAAACTCCGGATGGGTGGGGCACTGGGCTCGAGTACAGACTTATACAAGAATACACAGAGTTTTCTTTCCCTACCTGTTCAAAGGAAGGTTTCTCTCGTAACTTTAAAGATGGGGACATCCTGAAAATCAATATATATCAAACAAGGAAAATCGCTATTTTTTCTGTTTATTAACTCATCAACAACGTAACTTTTGATTCATTTCGAGTACTTAGTCCGATGAATGAGAAAATAATATTGATTGATAAAGAATCTGATTTAACTACAGATTTTTTTTTATGTCCAGCTTGTCTACTTTTTTTTAGCGAATCTATAAAATTGAATGAAGCTGCATTAGAATATTTTTTATAATGACGATTATGTATGATGAAATTTCTTCAATTTCTCGTAGAAGATAGATTGACTGACACTGAAAATGTGCTGCGTAAGGACTACTCTGACACTCAATACGTACCCTTTGTTCCTTAAATTTTGGGACCCTATAGAGTTTTGAATAAAAAAGTAGAGAAAATTTGTTATTTCGTTCCCTTTTGTTTCTATTTTTCGAAGCTTTGATTTATCTTTATCATCTTCACCATCATCGATAGTTAAGTTATATTCATTTGATTTAGAAAACATACATTACTTTAAAAAAATGTCGAAAATTGTGTTAGTTTATTTCACTCTCATTGTTCTGAGATTGGTCTAAAAAAATCTGACAACCAATCAGATGCAAAAACTAAACCACCGTCGTTTCGAATGAACTTTGTCTTCCTGCTCATGAGGAAGTTTGCCTGTTTTTATTTTGAAGTCTCGTTGGCTTCATCTAATATAGGCCCAATATTATCCTTTTTTCCTCATTGGCTTCTGTGATTAAATGTACCAAAGTTTCTGTCTTACGACATTCAATTGAAGGGGCATGCTTTACTTACTTTGGCCAGTTTCTTTGTCTTTGCTAGTTTTTCTTCGTATCACAAAAATTGCAATTAATATTAAAAAAATGACACCCAGAGCCATTAAAATGATGAGTTCCATTTTCCATGGGGACTCGTCCTTTTGTCTGCTGCTGAAGAATGGAGTCAGTGCAGCCTCAGGCTCTGTTAAAGGAAATTTGAAACATTTAACATTTGGGAAATTGATTTGTCCACGGTTTTGAGCCGTACTGGTCATTACTCATTACTTTGTGATTTGTTTTGTAACTCTCCCCTCCCCTCCTTTTTGTGCTCTTAGCCAAGCTAGACTCTTCAGTCTCGAAGTTCCTCTCTCCACTCACCCACAAAACAATCTAATTTCTGGGCTTTAAACTCATTCATGTTTATATGTTCTGTTGTCTGTGACAATAGCATGAAATGTTAACATACACATTTACGCCTATAGGCAAACTGAGTCCGATGGCAGCCAGCATGGACGTGCAAACTTTTATGTGACCTACTGACCGAAAATAAACTGACTGAGGAGAAACATTTAGAACAGAGATAGTTATTTTTTTTACCTATCTTCAAGTCTATTGGTTTAATATTTTCCTACCTGTAGAAAATGTTGCGAGAGATATGTCGCTTGGTGGTGCAGTTCTGACTTCAAAGTCGGTGGATATGTTGATCATTTTGGCTCTGTCTAACATACTCTCTCCACACCTGTTCCAAGCTGTCACCACGAACAAGTAAGATGTAGCATCCTTAAGTCTGATCTGCAATATGTTTCCTGTAACATTTTTCTGCAGCCATGATTCTTCGCCTTCACGTTTTTGCCTAACTGTATACTTCACCAGCACTTCATCACTTTTAACCGCTGACCATCGTAGTGTCCAGTGAGGACGTTTTACTATCTTGTGTGAGTTCAGTATGGTTGGACTTTCCGGAAGTACTGTTTCAAGCAGGTAAATTTATTTGTTTATGAGCAATTCCATGAGAAATGAAATAAAGGGCTACGGTCAAAGGTTTATTCTTTAGCTCGTTCGGTGATCAATTAAATAACATGTAGGGATTGATGTTTGAGCTTTAAGCGGAAAGCAAAGGTGACATAACAAGAATGAATAATGGAAATTCTAATAATAATAATAACAATAATAATAATAATAATAATAATAATGATGTACATTTATATAGCGTAGACCTCTATGTGGATATATTCAGTCGCGCTTTACAATATGGTAAGGTAAAATTATGTTAAAAGTAACAGAAAATGTAAGAACTATAAAACCTACGAACCTATGCACTCGAAGGGAACAATTACCTAGTAAAAACTAGCCAATAATAATAATACAATAGATTCTTATTAAGCGCCTTTCTGAACCCAATGTTACAGTCAAACTAAGTGAAGCGTACCCCTCAGGATTACATTAATGATTTGATTATTTGAATATTGAACCCGCGAACCGTTTCAGGAGCGCACTAACGAATTGAATATTTGAACATGGAACCCGCTAGCCGTTTCAGGAATGCAATAATGGATTATTATTTGAATATTGAACCCGATAGCCGTATTCGTTTTCAAAAGGCGCGGATCACTGTTCAAATGAGAAGTCCATTTCTGATTGGATTATGCGAACACGTGATGCCGTATCGGAACCATTTCAACATGGTGTCAGACATGGCGGGAAAGGTGAGTTCGAGTGTTGTGTAGAACTTCTTGTAAATGTTGTAAATGGAATGTTATCGAGAGCTTTTTTCGCCTATTTACATCTTAACGAACTTGTAGAAATTCTTGTGTGTATGCATGGTCGAAAAAATTAGTTTACGGGCGAAGCCATCGCAAGACTTTTTTCATTTCGTCAATACTTGCGATGGACTGTTTTCGCAGTGTTTTTACAGTGCAGTTTGTTCATTTTCAGGATACCTCGTCAAATAGAACAATCTTATTGGACTTCAGAAATGGACTTCTTATTTGAACAATGATCCGCGCCTTTTCAAAACGGATACGGCGATCGGGTTCAATATTCAAATAATCAATCCACTATTGCATTCGTGAAACGGCTAGCGGGTTCAATAATCAAAGAATCAATTCATTATTGCATTCTTGAAACGACTGGCAGGTTCAATATCGAAATGATCAATTCATTAATGTAATTTTGAGAGGTACGCTTCACTCAGTTTGACTGTAAACCTAGTTAAACGTATTTGAAAGATAATTGAAAAAAATGAGTTTTGATAGCAGTCTTGAAAGTGTCCAATGTCTTTATGTTGCGAATTGTGGAGATAAGGTGCAGCTGACTGGAAGGCACGATCGCCAAGGGTTGGACGGGTCTTGTTGCTAGGTAATTCGAGTAATAAAGACTCGTTTGACCTAAGAGACTCGTTTGACTTTCTATGCTATCTCCACGGAGTACCAACAAGATCGGTAAAGGGGGGGGGGGGGGGGGAGGTTTCTGAAGAAACGGTGATGCTGCGCTAGTGGGTGTTATGACAAGATATTTTGGTTGTAGCTACTGAGTCGATAATGCCGCGTAAATTGGCCATCGTAAGGAGTTTCTATAGCTGACGTTTCACTCGTCAGAACGAAGGGCTCTGACAAGAGGCTATCGCTGAAACATTACCTTGAGAAAATCTGTCCAGCTAGCATATGCAAAACTATTTACCTTTTAGGACAACAGTCCTAGTGACTTCTCCGTCAGAGTTTTTAGCGACAGAAACGTAATCACCGCAGTGCTCGGCTGTAATGTTTCTTAGGGTCAATATGGCTTCAGAAATACCGCTTACTAATACTTTGTCATTTCTCTTCCACGTGACGTTAACAGGAGACAAGCTTTTAGCAGTACATATAAGGTTCACATTCTGTCCTCTCCTGAGCGGCGGCGGTTCACTGATGTTTGTGATTCTTGGTAGATTGAGAATGGCTGCAAACAAATTTATTTGGATCAATCTTCAACGCAGTGACTAGCTATGACTTGATTTAGAGCAACAATTTGAATTATATCTATGAAAAATGAGTAACATAGTCTGAAATTATCCACATATGCAGAGAAATTATACCCGAAATTCTCAGTGATCTTGAAATTGCTTTTTCGATTTCTTTTTATAATTAAGGGGCCCTTACAGTCAAGAAACTCTAACTTAATTGATCCCAAGTAAAGAAGACAATGCCCCCATATTCTTATCAATTGTTGCTTTCACTGAGGAGATAAGTTTTCTTAGCGGACTCTGTCGTAAAACCTAGAAATGAACCATAGTCACAGCAACCTGAAGTACAATTTCAATTTAGCGCAACCATTTTCTGAGCTGTCTTGAACCACCTTACTTACGTCTGGACTTAACTTTAAGGTAAACTGTGTCGGTCAGCGGGGTATGCTGGAGACCGTATTCTACCACAATTCCATACTTCTTGCCATCTTCGAGTTTTACATTGTAAAGTTCAAACACCGCGATAGAGGATGTCAAATTTCCTGCCCAACCCACCGATGACTTATGTGTAGACCTCGTTAAGGAAAAACCACTTGAGTTGACAGCTATCAACTTTGTTTTCAGGAACCCAGGACTCTTCCAAATACCAAAAACCACCTCGTAAAGATCATCCTTCAAATCTCCTGAATTGTAGTGCCACCTTAATGAAACAGTGTCGCCAGTGAAGGCTTCTGTTGGCTTTTTAGGAGCAGCGATCATTCTTGGATAAACTATAGCTTGAATGAATCCTGTAAATGGTGAGGTACCAGTCATTATTCATCCCGTATGGAAAGCGGCGTGTGGAGTACTTTGGTTGTATCACAATGAAATTTTACCTGACCACCCCTTAAGGCTAAATGGCACTATAATCCTCCCATTTATACTCTGTTGACCACAACTGATCCCCCTCCGTCCCTCCTGTGACCCCCCTTACCCCACGACGAAAAAATCCTCCACCATAATGATTGGTACCTCCGTAGAATTAAACGGTCTCAAACAAATTACGTCCAGTTAGCTGATTGTTAATGATGTCTCGGTGATTGTTTAATATTCAGTGAAAATCACAGAGACGGCAAACATGTTTGAGGCTTTTTCCTAGTTGAAGATCTTTTGGGCTCGGTAATTGATCATTATCTGGGCTGTTACTTGACAATTCAGTTTCATAGATGACAACTAATTTATTAACTTTTTACTTTTCCTGGACAAAGCGTTTTTCATGTCATGCGTCTAATATTAGGAAAGAACAAATTAAAAGACGTCAAGAAAACCTTGATTTCAAAAAGAAACAGAAACGAGCAATGTCCAGGAGTTTAGAAACAAAATTGGTAAGTGGACGAACGAGTACTAAAACTGGAATGAACCTTGTTTTAAAGGAAGGTCGAGCTTATCGTGACACTCTTGAATTTATTTTAAGCGAATTTTTAAGACCTATCTTGTAGGAGCCTATTTTGCATAAAGCATATAACCATGGTTTTTTTTTATAACACGATTTCATTTCAAAACGTGCTTTACCTGTTGCCCGTCTTTTAACGGAGACGTACTAAGTGTTTCGATGGACTACCTTATAATTGCGTCTTCTTTAAACGTATTATGCGTCTTTTGCCAGTCTTTCTATAAAAAGACATACGCATTATGCGTCCAGATGAAGTAACTTTTTAATGCGTAGACGCATAAAATCTATTTGCCTAAGTTCTTTTAGACGTTAATGCGTCATCAATTGGAGGCTGAGTGCAAAATTGTAACAACATTTCTAAGAAGAAACGCTTGGTTGACTTCCAATTTTCTAAAGTGTTAAGTTCAGGGTTAAATACTAAACTTATTTTCTTCGCGTCAGTTAGATGCATTGTTAAGTTAAAGGAATGAAAATGTTTAACAAGTTTGAAAGCCACCTTTCTTTCTTAAAGCCAGGAAATTTGCAGCGAACAAAGAGCAGCCGACATAACGTTCTTCGTTTGTCGATTTTGTACTCAAAGCTACTTTCACTTTCTTAGTAAACGGAACTTTAGACGTAACATTTCTAAACAGCCAAACGCATTTACTTAATATCTAGTTTTCTAAACAAAATTTTCTAAAATTCAAACGGTTAAGCCAAAACATTAAATTAACGATAAATATAGCAGAAGAGCCCCTAATCCGTAATATGACAGCTCACGACAGGCGAAGGCGAGCAAAGGCGAGCAGCGGCACTGGCGACAACTCGAAATTCCGCAATCAACAGTCTCGAGACTTCGCTAGTTCTGCTAGTGCAAGATTTCCCGATATAAGGAGCGTCTACTTGGCGTGATAAGCTCGTCTATTCATGTTAGACCCATGTGACCTATGGGCCGGACAACATGTCATGGGAAAGCAAAGTGTGAATGATCAAATTACGCTCAAACGTATGAAGATGATAATTAGCCTTCCCCTTTTTCTTATTTATAATCTGTGAGATCCTTTAAGAGATGGTGTGTTATATACCGAAATATGTTGTTGTTGTTGATCTTCCTTTCGTGTTCTAAACACTGGTTTGACACATTTTATATTTAAATTTCAATTAACTGAATTACATCTATACAAAGCGAAAGAGGAAGCTATTCCTGATAGCTAAAAGTCCGCCCGGAATTTGCAAAACACATTGCCCCTTTACAAGAGAAAAGTTTTTTGTGCTGAATGATCAAAGAGCTTGTTATTCAGGTAATGGTCAACAAAATTGAAAATATCAGGTTTCTTAAATGGATAGCGTGAGTGCAGATCGAAGCCTTATCTTGATAAATGACTTCGCTTGGAATAAACAAATTAGTGATTCAATTGACTCTTATTGAATGACCACAAACTACATAAACAGCACACGCTTACACATACCTGTTGCTGTGATAATACAGACGACAAATACAATTCCTTTCGGGCTTTGGTGCATTTTTTTCATTCAGTCGTCAGCGAGTTAATTGGGTGCTCCTTGGTGCAAGTTCAGGTTTTCCAGCACAAACAGCCACTCTTTGCTATAGAGCCCTTAGCCTAAACGGTCGATAAGTCTGAGATAGACATAATAAGCAGGGAAGTAGCAGCTAATCTAAACTGTTGAAGTGTTATTTTGATGTCTTGAAGCACATCAGTTTGCAAACATGATCGCTAAGAGAGCAGAAAATTAGTGGGTACAGAAGAAAGTAACTAATTTTTGAGGAAAAAACGACTTGAAGTGATTCTTGGAACTCTTACCTCGTTTGCATTTCCGCAGGCCTTCAGTCAAACAGTCCATATCTCAATATACCCTCTAAGCCATATTTGTTCTTCGGGTCTCTCGTTAATTTTCTCAGAAATAAAACGGAAATCAAAGGTCGTGACTACGAATCAGTCTGATTGCTGTTTGACATTTGCATTGGCTCAAGTTCAAACCTCGGTTAAGTGTAAGTCACATACTGTCTGGCGGCTAATTCACTCAATAAAATGGTAAAATTACAGCCTTCGAGATGCCACAAGTTTCCATTTACAGTGTTCCAGTTTAATCGTAACATGATTTCACACCCAAAATGGTGTGACGAGCAGGTCAACTGTGTTACAGGATGTAAATCTGGTTTTCACTTTCTTCAGGTGAATAAACAAAGTTCTCAAATAGCTTTACTGTATCAGTTTCTAACAGGGCGATGATCAGGGTTCATCTTCCAAACATGGAAATTACCTCAAGGATAACCTAATAAACTTTTCCTTGTCTTTTTTTTTTTCCTGAGGCAATCCAAGCCAAGTCTTCAACAGAAACAAAAGTTACAATGGTAGAGAAAGATGTTTTTCGTCTTGTCACGAGCGTGGAACAAAGAAGAAATTCTGAGGAATTGAACCTCATACCTTCCATGGCCAGAAATCCGATACAGTATGGCCGCCGAGCAGGCGCATTGATGCCAAATACAGTCTTGAATTCAAACGCGTAATTCAAGCCGTTACAAAGAAAACAGTGAGATTTTAAGTTACCTTGATTTATTATTCGTTGTTACATCCCTTTGGAAGCTTCAGCCCAAGGTTGAAAAATCTTAAAACAAAGTTAACATCTAGTACAACCTGAGGAATCACGTAGTTAATATTTTCGTAGTGGTTAAACCCGTTCCCAAGTCCAATCTTTCTCAGCGCAAATATGCTTGCAATCTGCCATATGTCTTCTCTATTGGCTAGCTGAGTTCCCATTTTCTCGAAAATATCAACTGGTCTCAGGAGGGTTTTGGTATCCTTTCAAAAATCCAAATGAATAAAGGCTGATAGTTTCGAAAGAAACTGTTCGGGGCTGCGTCGGTGGGAGTAACGAAATAAGTTGGATATATCAACAAAGTTAAAGTGGTAAATTGGCCACCGTAACGATTACAAAAGCTGACGTTTTGAGCGTTAGCCCTTCGTCGGAGTGAATAGAGGAATTGTGGGTTGTGTGTGCTTTTAAAGGCAGTCTAAATCCCACAGGGATCAACGAACGCTTTTCATTCCACTAATTTATTCTTGTTTTTCTCGTTGCCATATTCCTACCAATAACGTAGCTCCATTCTCTGCCTTTAAAAGCACACACAACCCACAATTCCTCTATTCGCTCCGACGAAGGGCTAACGCTCGAAACGTCTGCTTTCAAAAATCCGCTTGCTTTGTCTACACCAGAAATCAGAATGCGGAATCCGTACTCTGATGCTCAACCACAATGCCACAGACTGACTCTAAGGTGAGCAAGGTCCATTATGAACTTCATATATGACACGCGAAATGCATACGGCAAGGATCGGCAATGTCGATAACGTCATATTTTGTAAATAGAATAAGAAAAATGGTAAGGTTTGTGCTCGGTTAAGAAACAGGGAAAGCGTGGAACTAAGAGGAAAAGAAGTGACGAAGGAGTGCCATCGGGTTCAATGACACTGGGCCTACTGAAAATATGTTCTCTTGAATCTTAAGAATCCACCATGATATCGGTAAGTTTCACTCTCGACGCAACAATTATTTATTTAAAATCATAATGTGCAAAACGTAGAGATGTCATTTGAACGAATAACAATAAAATCAAACAAATAAGGCACTTGTTGATGTGCATGGTTTAAAATGTTACTGTATGTGAACTAAAACGAAACGATCAATAGATGAAGAAATTTCAAGTTATTCCCATGTATAAAGCTAAATGTTTGTTTGTGGGAATACTTTAACATTTCACTGAATAAAAATTGAAACAAAACGAACAACGCTCTCGCTCTACGCTTCTATGAGATCAAAGACAACAATCTCAGATTATACGCTTGTCAGGTCGAGGACGAACAATAACGACGCTTCACGCTTGAAGTAAAAGACAAACAAATACGACTCTCGCTCGACGCTTGAGGTCAAGGACTAACAGACGAACAACGCTCTCGCTACTCGCTTAAAGCGGAATACGGCTGGGAAATGGCACTCAACGCGACATGAACGGAAACGTCGAATCCAGATCAGAAGACTCACGAATTGAGCAAAAATCGAGTTAGGGCCAAACTACACAACTGCCGCGCATGTGTATGTAAAAGCAGCGTTGAGATTAGGATTGCGGGCTCCTCTTGTCGCCCGCAAAAATTAATAAAAATTGAAATACATTTCTCAAGCACCACACTCTCCACCGTGAACCTTTCATGTGAGTCATGGGTTGTAAAATACTAATCTACAGAATTCACACAGATGAAAATTGTAACGACACAAATCAACTGTATCCTTTAACTGACGAGTCGTTGAACGCTACCGGTGATGATGGCCCCAATCCTATTTGCTATTGGACGGTTGTCAATAATACTGACAGTTATCACGTGATATTCTGATGGCGTCATGGTTAGTGCGCTCGACGCCGGATCGAATGGTCTGGGTTCGAGCCCTGGTCGGGGACATTGTGTCATGTTCGTGGGATAGACACTTGACTTTTGCAGTGCCTCTCTTTACCCTCGAGAATTAAATGGGTACCGGCGAATTTAATGCTGGAGATAACCCTGCGATGGAGTAGTATTCCATCCAGGAGGGAGTAAAAATACTCCGAGTCGCTAGACCGGAATTAAGCGCCGGCCCGGTGGGCCACTTGGCTCGTAAGCAGACTTTTTTACCTTTTAACCTCAGGGTGCTTGGTCCTTGTCACGTTGGAAATCAGTTGCATGTCAGGCTGCAGTCTGGAAGTAGAAGCGAACCAAAATTTAAACCTTAAGGCCCCGTGCAAATGCACTGGATTTGTCCACTATATAAGCTCTCACCATGTTGAATGTTTGTTAAGGTGTTGTTGAGCGAGGTGTTCAGATGATCTCAACAATGACTCAACACTGTTGAGCATTCCGAAGATTTTACAAAGGCTCATGGGATAGCCTATCCCGCAATTTCTTTGACCTTATTTCGTTAAGTTCTCGGCCAAGCTGAGATCGAAGGCCGAACGTCTTTGTCTTAATATCTGCCACCTCAATTTCTAGTTCGTCACTCATATCACTGAGTGCTTTCTCTCTCTTGTTTTTTGAATGGTATCCTTTCGTGCTTACGCCCCAGAAGCATGTATTTTTCTCCAACAAATCAATCAGCTTTTCCGTTTCCTCCTCCGTCCTTTTCTTGTATTTCCTCTTTTAGAATTATTTTGCATTTGAACTTTCCTGTAGAACTTCCGGCTAACTGCTGCGACGCTATCTTGTAAAATGTTCGGTATGTTTAAACTCCCAATGGTTACTCTGGGCACTGCGCATGCGTGGGATCAACATGTTGAGTGTTGCTGTACAAATGCACTCGACTTTGTTGAGCCACGCATGGATGTCCGCGAAACAAAGGAAATGTTGAGCAGTGTTGAGGGAAGAGTTTGACCAGTTTCAAATTTGATTCAACAGTCAACACCGCTCAACACCTCTCAACAGCGTGTTCAAATGCGCTCAACTTGTTGAGCTCAACATGTTGAGAGCGTGTACAGCTACAGTGGACAAATCCAGTGCATTTGCACGGGGCTTATAAAGACAAGAAAGATTAAAGACATGGGTGAGTAGCAGAAAAATTTCTTGCCTTCGACCTTTGTACATAGTCTCAGTAATAAATAAGAAATTTAGAAGAAAGTCCTTGAAAAAAGAATGGCAAAACTCAATGCGAGATGCCTTTAAAATGACTTAACGTACTCGAATCTAATTGAGTAAAATATCATTACACTAACTCTTCACCTTCCTCTAAAAGCCGCAGCAATTTGACAAGCAGATATCAGTCTCAATTTGACGATTTCTTTTTTTGATAACCTGATTATTCTACCCCGGTTCGTTTGTTTACGTTTCATTGGTTGGTTCATCCTCGGAGACCCAGGGGCTGTGGGTCGATTTCAAGTTAGGGCGTGAAGAGCCCCTAGGGACATTGTCTTAGAAGACAAGTTCCAAACAGTCGCAGTCGTTCTGCCATCTGATTGGTGCCAGAAAATCTTTGTGTTTTTCTGCCTAATTAGAGTGAAGTGTGCTTTAGAGTCCTTTCGTGTGTTTTAACACGGACATAAACTACTAGCTCAGCTGGTCGCTATGTTTGTTTAGACCGTACGACGGAGATTCTCTTGAGGCGAAAAGTTTCAGTCTCGGCACACAATGTAAGAGAAATCGATCAGATTGTCAGCGAAAATCTTACCGGAAATTATACTGAATACTTTCGCAGGTATCACTAGAGAACGTGTTTCAAAGTTTGCGAGATTTGTATACAACACGATGGTTGCAGTCATTGATATGTCGCTTTAAACGTTAAACGAGATTTAAGCTTAAATCTTTCGAGATTTTTTGCATAATTTGCTGTGACTGAAACTTTGCCAATCCCGTAAAGTTATTTCGTCGCACGGGCCACGCAGGTATGTCGAGCAACTGGTACTTGCGCAACTTTCTGTGCGTGCCAAAATCAAATCTCATCTTCTCTTGAAAAAAAAGAAAAGCTAAGCGTGGAAACTTTTGCTTATTAGATGTGAGTAGATGAACCTGTACTACTAAGCTGACATTTGCAATAAAGCAAACCCGCCCTTCCCATCCAATATTTCTTGGACTTTGGTTTTGTTTTTCCCACTGAAAACAGCATCGGATCGATTTCCAATGATCAAAGGTATTTAACTTGGTCTTCAACAATCGACAGAAGAGGTGAAATGACAATGTCTCGTTAATAAGTTTTTGTTCAGATTTTAATTAGCTAACCGGAAACACAGCTAAGCTTTCTCTTAGCACTTGCAGGATGTGGTCCACGGACTTAACGTTCTCTGCAACCTTGGCCCTATTGTGAACGACTTTACTACTAAGATTACATTTTGGCGCGCACAGAAAGCAGAAAGCTACGTAGGCGAAAGCGCCAGTTGCTCGACATACCTGCGTGGCCCGTGCGACGAAATAACTTCAAAGGATGGCAAAGTTTCAGTCACAGCAAATTATGCAAAAAAAATCTAGACGTTTAAAGCGACATATCAATGACTGCAACCATCGTGTTGTATACAATCCTCGCAAACTTTAAAACACGTTCTCTAGTGATACCTGCGAAAGTATTCAGTATAATTTCCGGTAAGATTTTCGCTGACAATCTGATCGATTTCTCTTACATTGTGTGCCGAGAGGCCCGAGACTGAAACTTTTCACCTCAAGCAAATCTCCGTCGCACGGTCCAAACAAACATAGCGAGCAACTGAGCTATAGGATATGTCCGTGTTAAAACACACGAAAGGACTCTAAAGCACACTTCACTCTGATTGGGCAGAAAAACACAGAGATTTTCTGGCACCAATCAGATGGCAGAACGACTGCGACCGTTTGGAACTTGTCTTGTTAGACAATGTCCCCAGGGGCTTTTCATGCCCTAACTTGAAATCGACTCAGCCCCTGGGTCTCCAAGGATGTGGTTGGTTCAACGGTCGTGGAAAAGAATTTTGGAAAACTGATTAGAAGTGATGAAAGTACATAGACAAGCTGGTTGGTTAGTTGGTTGGATGGTTGGTTATCTTTATTTATACACGATATATATGAAAGCTAAAAGCTTCTGGGGTCGTGTACAATAAAATACTACTTAATTAAAATCAAATACAGCTAAACATTAAATATAATTAAGCAAATTAAAGCGTATTGAATGCCATAAGTGCGACATTGAAACAGAATCAATTTACAATTAGATGTATACAAAATCTTCAAGTTCAAAACTAGCGGACGATGCTGATACTACGTTGAATTTAACGGCCTTAAAAAGATACAAGTACGTTAACGTCGGTGATGACCCACTGGGATGATATAAGAATGGAACGTTGATTTAAATCGATAAGAGAGCTCAGAAATCTACAGTGTATGTAATACATGTACTTTGTTTCGATTCGGTTGCATGTTTTTACTTATTCTGTTTGCCACATCAGATTGGCTGTAATTTGAGAGCGTCGTGATAAACACGTGAAAGCCAACCGAGATAGTATATTTTGCTGTTTTACGTTTCCCGGAAAATTCTGTGACTTTACGCTTCTTTTCATTTCTCTGTCGAGCGTGGTTCGTTATAATTAGAATTGAACTATTTGGTTGGTTGGAAATTGGATTAATCAAAGCGATGAGGAAACGTTCGATACTTTGGATTTGTCATGTCGTGATTTACTGCGTCACAGGTTAGCCAAACTATTCGCTTGGAAATTAGTGAGTTTTTTAACATGATTTCTTGTCGGCTAATTGAAAGTCTTACCCTTGTGTTCAAAACGATCGTTGGTCAGAATTTTAAAGAACAGAAGAGGAATACTATAGTTTAAGTATTTTAAAATCTACATTTGATATGCAGGTCTCAAGTCTCACGCATAATGCTTAAACAACATTTTAGATGGATGATATTGTTTTTATTCCGGAGAAAATAGGACAATTAATGCGAACTTCGGAGCATCAGTGTATATTAGGACGATGAAATTATTCAAGTTAATCAAGCCACACTTTTTCGGAGGACTTTTAAGCGGAAGCGTTAAGAACTTAAGCTAATAAAATAATATGCAGAAGGAATATGCGTAAACAAAACAGTTTAAGGCTTCGGCTTAACGCTTTTATCGATAGAAAGGTGAAAAATGTATGAAAATGTTCGTAGCTAGAACTTAAAATTGAATCTCGGAGACACTATCTTAACTAAACAAAAACTTTTCCATGTAAATTCAAGTATCAGTTGTGTGTGTTTTTATAATTAATCTGCATACGTTTCTCAGAAATTGTTTACCCTTCGATAATATCGATCCTTTCTGAGAAAAAGTGGAGGTGAAACTGACTATCATTTAAGAGGTTAAATATATCACTGGTAATATTATGAAGGACCAGTAACCTCGTTGCAGTCGTGCTAATATACGGAGCGGATGGTCGATCCATAACTACTAAATAGAATGCGTGACCGTAGACCTCTGTGACACACGAAAGGGGTCACGCTATGAAAAAAAGGTACGAATTTAATCCATCATTGCTCCATTTGTGGCTCAGTCTTTACCTGTTCAGTGTCCCTCTATACCAAAGTAAACCATTATATCAGGCTTTTACCGCAAAAAATTTGATATGACTTAAATTTTGAGCGCAACAGTTTTTTGTAATAAGCAGTGATAGAGAAGTTTCAGGATCTCACATCCAAAAGTTGCTTTTTGACGGGGTGCCTGCGACTGCACGATACAATGCTAGTCAACGTATCTAGTATATTATAGCCAACCACTGAGCAGTCTGTGAAAGATGTGCAATAAACGAGGAACAAAAAACAAAAAGATAATACATTAAGTAACTTTTCTTGAGAGTGAAACTTATCTATATCAAAAAAGCTTCAATAAAAATAGGCCCAGCGTCATTAAACCTGGTAAGTCCTTCATCACTTCTTAGACGTTATACGTACGAAGGGACCATTCATTATTTTTCACCTGAGAGGGGTATGATTTTTTTTGCAGGGGGAGAGGGAATCACAAGGTTTTCAGGGGGAAACGGAATGGGGGATCAGTCGTGGTCAATAGAGTATCAAGGGGGGCACTACAGAAAATTGACTGCCAGTGAGCCTTAATGGGGGATTAAGTAGATTTCACTGTGCCACAACCAAATTTCACCCCCCCCTCCCCTACGGGATGAATAATGACTTGTGCTTTACCATGTTATTTACAGGATTCACTCAAGCCATAGTTTATCCAAGAATGATCGCTGCTCCTAAGAAGCCAACAAAAGCCTACACTGGCGACACTGTTTCATTAAGGTGGCACTACAATTCAGGAGATCTAAAGGATGATCTTTACGAGGTGGTTTTTGGTATTTGGAAGAGTCCTGGGTTCCTGAAAACAAAGTTGGTAGCTGTCAACTCGAGTGGCTTTTCCTTAACAAGGCCCTCATATGAGTCAGCGGTGGGTTGGGCAGGAAATTTGACGTCCTCTATGGCTGTCTTTGAACTTTACAATGTAAAGCTTGAAGACAGCAAAAAGTATGGAATTGTGGTAGAATATGGCCTCCAAAATACCCCATTGACCGGCACAGTTCAGCTTCAAGTTGTATCCGGACTTCAAGCAAAATTGAGACGTAAGTAATATCGTGAACGGATAGCTCAGAAAGTGTTCGTTTTTTAACTCAAAATTGTATTTCAGGTTAATGTGATTATGGTTCCTTTGTGGGTCATACGATGGGGCCCACGGAGAAGAGATGCCTGCATGTCTCTTGCAAAAATGCAAAAAATTGATGAGATTTTAGGGGCATTGTTTTGTTCAGTCAGGATCCAAAATGTAGTTCCTTGATCAGAAGGGTCCCCAAAATCTCCCAAAAGAGATGCCGCGCTGAATTATTCTGAGAAATCGATAACGGTTATTTCAAGATCAGTGCGAATTGCGAGTATAATTTTATTCAGTGTTACTGTTGGTTATTATCTTTTTTATAAATATAATAAAACTATCGTCAGTTGTAGCTATACAAGCCGTCCGTTTCCATCGTGAATGGTCCAACACTACATTAATCACTGGAAGATTGATATCCGGACAACTGTGTTTGCAACCATTCCTAACTCTACCGAGAACGAAGATCGCCAACGTCAGTAAACCGCTGCCACGTAAAAGGAGCGGGAAAATATTTTCTATCATACTGTTCGGAAAAATAAAGAGTTAAATGAAAAAAAAAAGGAAGAATTCAGCCTCGAAAGAAATGTGTGTCGGATGCGGAGATCTGGGGTCTGGTTGTTGAATGATACCATGTTCTCAACTCTAAACTTAACATTTTGACTATACCAATTGTATTTCAATTCAAAACTACCAGGTATGATAGTGGATTTTGCGTATTTTCTTAGACACAGGTCCACCAAAAACTGCTACTACACAACAGAGAAATGTCACCATGGCTGTGATGAGTACTACTTACGAACCTGGGTCTCCAGAAACGTCAAAAGGTAATGTTCCTATCCCGATAGTCCGCGCATCTAAACATACAAAATTTATGCACCAGCCAGATCATTGGCCAATTACACAAGATGACATTTCTTTTCCTAACTAATCAAGAATTTGAAGTTGCCATGATAACCTTTTTTCTACTAACTAATATACTCCCCACTCTACAAATTCGAGTCCGGTAGCCCGAGTTTAGACTGCAAATGATTTATCATATAACGAGTTCAAACATTTCATAACTATTTAACTTGCGAGAATACTTTCATTCCTATGAATTAACCTTCAAACAGATCTTCATACTCATTATCTACCTACCTTTTTACCAACATATCTGCTCCCCCAACTGCTACAGTTTGATCAACAGAGTCGTTATTTTATATATATATCTGTTCTAGAGCCCGGCGTTTCAGTGCCATCTGGAGAATCCTCCTTTAAATTGATGGTGGCATGCGGAGTCATCTTATTTGGTGTGATAACACTCATTGGGGTGAGCCTTTGGTTTCGCCGTCATACTGAGAACACCAAATGTGGCGCACATCATTATAGCTGCTGTAAACCTGTGAAAGGTCTTGTCGACTATCAAATCGTTTCTTTTTAAAAATTTTCGGTATTAAATGCATTGATAACAGTCCAAGCATTTAGAAAAACTTCGAAGACCCTTCCTATAGACGACTCACCCTTTTCACTAAAAGCAACAAAAAATAAATTTTGGCGTGTGACCGGGGACATTCATGATACGAGAATTAAGAGATGTTAAGTGTTACTGCTCTAGCAGCATCACTCATGATTGGTTCATCATGGCACGACAGCAGTTTCAAACGTCGAAATCATTTCAATCGAACTCAACCTAAATTCCTTTTTAAAACGAATTGAAAAACTCTTATCTATATGTAGTTCACTCATAATGTTGAATGAAAGCGCAAATCAGATCCATGGAACCAGTTTGATGTAGGCAAGACTGACCCAAACGAGTCATTTGAGACCAAGCTGCTCTTATGACTGCCGCGCAACACGGGTAAACCTGTCTTGCTGAAGTAAATCTCCCCGAACGTAACACTAATGGAGATTGATTTTACGAGTGCATATTTACATCAAGCACTCCCCCTAGGCAGCGAAATTGTCATTCTGATCATTTCCTCTATCAGTTGCAAGCTTTTCTGCCTTCACTTCGGCAAAAGTCCTTCAGCACTACAAATATCCTACCCAAGGGAAAACTTGACCCTCGATGAGCACCTCGAGCCAAAGGTTCAGAAGTTCAAAAATAGTTTAAGTTATCCGTATTGTAGTGACTCATTTAAACCACCTCTTTCTACATGCAATCCAGGAGCCTGGTAAAAAAAAAAAAAAAGAAAAAAACGCACGAAAATATTTCTTCAAAGTGTTTAAACTATATAGCTAGACATCATAACATAACTGCCGCGAATTTTTCGTTAATTTCATCAGAAATGAAAAATCAGCGTTTTCTTCATACGGCTCAAGCCTATGAAAACGGAATATTTCAATTTTAATGTCTATGTATACAAGTTGTTTTAGTGGACACTATAATTTCAATAGGTTCGATAAGTCGTTTATTATTAACTTTGACCCTTGCTTCATTAGTTATGTTGTGTTCAGACGAAAGTTTTTTAATGTTTTGTGCGTCGCCAAATGCATGACATGGTGACACTACAGTCAGACAACCCCTATAATTCTCCCTTCTAGCCGCTAAATTTTGCTTGGAAAATTATTCAAGCGTTTTTGATATAAATATAACACTCTCACACTGGTAGGTTTAGCAACAGTTACCCTTAATTATAACATCTGTTAGTCGCTAAATATAATTGTGTTATAAGGAAGAAGTTACTCTATGATGTAAATTACTCCAAAGATGTAAACATGTACAATGTATAAAGATTACGATTGATAATAATTTGTTTCGTTCCTTTTATTTAGTGATTCTTGAAAGTTTTTTAACGATAGCACGTGAAATGTTTCTGTTGCCTCTCTCCATTGAATCTTTTCGAGCGATTTTCCTTTTTTTTCTGCCTAATAAGTTCTACTCAATTGTGTTGCAATCTCGAAGGCCAACTAGATGTGTTACAGGAAACCGTATGTGTAGGGCTGGTTTCTACAACATTGGAATTTCCTGGAAATCTTCTGTCATTCCAAAATTTCAGATACCGGCGCTTTTTTGCCCGTACGTCGCAACCCTGTTTTGGTAAAATATGTCGCAGTGAATAAACGAAATAATTCCACGACTCCTAATGAAATAACGCAAAATTTTCGTTGCCATCCACGGCATCCACGGTTTTTCTAGGCAAAAATTTAAAACATAGAAGACCAACAAAATAAATTGCCGCTAATAATTCATTTTTAAGCCCACTTCATAAGGAGAGTCGAAGTCGTGAATAAGTTAACGTAACCGTATAAACCATTAGGTCCTCGACTTCCGCGGTCCAAGGCTGATGAGTTAGAGACGAACTTGATTAGGCACAGATGAATGATGCCATGCAATAATTTTGGGCATATTTATATGGTAAGAGCATAATGCCAAAATAACGACTGACATTCTTGAGAAGAACGCGTTAAGATACGAGTGTAATGCAAAATCGTGCACATCATTTTGAGCATATTTTTTTCAGGGTGACGCTCAAAAGCTTAATGCTCGAATTTTCGGGCATAATATATCGGACCATAAACTTGATAGAGTGAGGATTAGAGCTGTTAAAAACGTTCATTTTCACCGGTCAAGTAGTGTTATGATGCTTTTAGATATATCCGGAGATGGTCTGTCACAGTCGTTAAATAACGAAAGGCATAAAGGGAATTGGGCCAATTTAGTTTATCACGCTTGGCACTTCCTTGACCCAGGCTTTACAGATGTATATGAAAGCGAATATCTTGTCGCATAAATTAGATCTGAAAAGTTCCCACGCTACTGATGTTGATGTTTCTAGGAAATCAACGACCTTGTATCAGCTTTAACAATGTTTTGCCAGAACATTGCAGCTATTCATAACTGTCATATACTGGCATAAGTTCAAGTCAGATTATAGCCAATCATGCAGAAACCGAAAGCTTCTGTTAATAAATCAGTGCGTAGCGTAGGTGCCAGAATTTCTTGTAACATCGTTCTTTATGGACATAATCTAATTCTGAGGGTATTAAAAAGTCTTTCTGACCGCTTATGAACAACAAATTTGGGACCAATTGTTGGTGCAATTTAGCCATTCAGTCTACATACGTAGACAACCAGATGGACAGCCTGTCTATGCGCTTTGAATTCAAACTTATCACCGTCTATGCGCTTTGAAACGTATCACCAGGTGGAGACTAGTGCTAAATATGGTAATGGTAAATGAACTGCATTTGTTTTTCTTAATGTACATAATCACCATGTGCTCTATAAAGATGTCAACTCAATGAATACACTATAATCCTAGATCTGAAGTTTTTCAAAACTTAGAAGGTATATCTCTACTCAGAGCAAACGCTTGAAACAAGCTAGGGAGAGGTAGGGACTTATCAAATGAACAGGTTTGGACCCTCGCTTTTATTTGTTTACGCTTGTATCAATCAGTGAATCGATCAATCAATTATTTTGATGCGACAGAGACCGGGTTGAAACGCAGAGTACTCATCTAAGAAAATATAGCATAACGCCAACATCTGTACAGTTATTGAGCTAAGGAGGATATCTCTTGTGTTTCTGAGTACCTCAGGCGATTTTTAATTCCTCTAATTCTGAGTTTTGATACATTATTCCTGTACTGCAGCAGAACTTTCGATGCGACAGAGACCGAACCGAAAAGTAAAATATCTTTCTCAGAAATTATGGCGTTTTGCCCACTTCTTCATAATTGTTATTTATTTTTAAGACGCCTCCCTCTAGAAATAAATTATGAATGAAAGCTGAACTTTTGAGTGTGATGACTATCAAGAAGCAAGTAGCCTAAGGGCGTTAAGTGGAGCGGCTTTGTTGTAACGTTGTGAAGCGGAGGATCTGGATGGAAAGTGAAACTGGTTCAGTTGCAGTAACGTTAACGAACGAAGCGAATTGGCCGACATCACGCAAGGGCGTAGCCAGGAGGGTCCTTGGGTGCCTGTGACCCCCCCTTGGTAGGCCTTCTTTAGAGCAAACAACCTACAATATTTAGGTGGCGAAAACGCCATGACAATATCTTGGCCATTGAAATTTTTTTTTGTGAGTCAGCGGCTCTTGTATTTAGTTAATATGGGCCTTCATGCCGCGATAATACGACTGAGCCAGCTCATACACGTAGAAGAGCAGCAATGTAAATGGCGAGTAGCCTCTGTGACCTCCCCTTTGAAAAATCCAGGCTACGCCCCTGTCACGGTATTACTAACTTTCGAAAGCAGACACCCTTTAGGAAGCTTCAGCTCAAGGATTAACAGCTGAAATCTTCCTCGCAATAACAATGTCATTGCATCTAAGTTCGTAGAAACTGAACAAGAAAACCCATACACACATTTTTATTCGAACTGATGAATATCTTTCCAGAGATGAGTTTCGCGTGATCTAACATCAGAAACAGCGCCGTCTCGTCGAAATTTATTGTCATGAATATGATTAGGCTTTGAAGGTCAAATTCTCAGAAAAGCGTATTGACATTTCATCAGCTAGTTGGTAAATATTGCCTTCTCAATATTTTGAGACTAAACAGACCGGCTTACAATCGGGATAGTAGGGCACTCAATGCACGGCC